>NC_092634.1:37120122-37430440 GCF_039555335.1 Amphiura filiformis | reverse complement strand
TGCGTTTTGGAGGTTACACTGCCGGAAAAGCTCTTTTATCCGGATTTTTTCGCATATATGGACATGACATGACCTCCATTTAATATTTATCGAAGAAAGAACAAAATTCGAGTGGGTCTAATTTTTTGTTACGTATTGGGCTCTTTACATTCTTTATGCGTTACACGGTCGGTAAAGCTCTTTTATCCGGATTTTTCGCATATATGGACATGACCTGACCTCCAGTTAATATTTATCGAACAAAGAAAACAATTCGAGTGGGTCTAATTTTTTGTTACGTATTGGGCTCTATACATTTTTATGTGTTTTGGAGGTAACCCTGTCGGAAAAGCTCTTTTATCCGGATTTTTTCGCATATATGGAAATGACTTGACCTCCGGTTAATATTTATCGAGGAAAGAAAACAATTCGAGTGGGTCTAATTTTTTGTTACGTATTGGGCTCTATACATTTTTTTATGTGTTTTGGAGGTTACACTGTCGGAAAAGCTCTTTTATCCGGATTTTTTCGCATATATGGAAATGACTTGACCTCCGGTTAATATTTATCGAAGAAAGAAAACAATTCGAGTGGGTCTAATTTTTTGTTACGCATTGGGCTCTATACATTTTTTATGTGTTTTGGAGGTTACACTACCGGTAAAGCTCTTTAATCCGGATTTTTTCGCATATATGGACATGACATGACCTCCATTTAATATTTATCGAAGAAAGAAAAAAAATTCGAGTGGGTCTAATTTTTTGTTACGTATTGGGCTCTTTACATTTTTTATGCGTTTTGGAGGTTACACTGCCGGAAAAGCTCTTTTATCCGGATTTTTTCGCATATATGGACATGACATGACCTCCATTTAATATTTAATTTTTTGTTACGTATTGGGCTCTTTACATTCTTTATGCGTTACACGGTCGGTAAAGCTCTTTTATCCGGATTTTTCGCATATATGGACATGACCTGACCTCCAGTTAATATTTATCGAACAAAGAAAACAATTCGAGTGGGTCTAATTTTTTGTTACGTATTGGGCTCTATACATTTTTTATGTGTTTTGGAGGTTACCCTGTCGGAAAAGCTCTTTTATCCGGATTTTTTCGCATATATGGAAATGACTTGACCTCCGGTTAATATTTATCGAGGAAAGAAAACAATTCGAGTGGGTCTAATTTTTTGTTACGTATTGGGCTCTTTACATTTTTTATGTGTTTTGGAGGTTACACTGTCGGAAAAGCTCTTTTATCCGGATTTTTTCGCATATATGGAAATGACTTGACCTCCGGTTAATATTTATCGAAGAAAGAAAACAATTCGAGTGGGTCTAATTTTTTGTTACGTATTGGGCTCTATACATTTTTATGTGTTTTGGAGGTTACACTGTCGGTAAAGCTCTTTTATCCGGATTTTTTCGCATATATGGAAATGACTTGACCTCCGGTTAATATTTATCGAAGAAAGAAAACAATTCGAGTGGGTCTAATTTTTTGTTACGCATTGGGCTCTATACATTTTTTATGTGTTTTGGAGGTTACACTACCGGTAAAGCTCTTTAATCCGGATTTTTTCGCATATATGGACATGACCTGACCTCCAGTTAATATTTATCGAACAAAGAAAAAATTCGAGTGGGTCTAATTTTTTGTTACGTATTGGGCTCTTTACATTTTTATGCGTTTTGGAGGTTACACTGTCGTAAAAGCTCTTTTATCCGGATTTTTTCGCATATATGGACATGACCTGACCTCCAGTTAATATTTACAGAAGAAAGAAAACAATTCGAGTGGGTCTAATTTTTTGTTACGTATTGGGCTCTATACATTTTTTATGTGTTTTGGAGGTTACACTGTCGGTAAAGCTCTTTTATCCGGATTTTTTTCGCAAGGAGTTACTAGATTAGATCTCAAATTAATATTTATTTATTGAAGAAACATGAAGTACTGACTATTTCTTTTAAAGGCGCATATTGGAATGTCATCTTTCCCTGGGTAAGATCTGACACCAGGCCAGCCCATGGCCCGAGGGTAACATGAGTATGTTTGTTTTACCTTGAAGGCAAGGATAGTCTTGCAAATATGGGCTAACTTTCCCCTAGGCCCTAGGAGTACAAGTTCACAGATTTTGTTATGTTATGCGTTTGGAGGTTTGCATGTCAAAAAATGGTGTTTATAGGATTTTTTGGTTTCATGGTTCGACTTCATTTGATATCCCATTAATATTAATCATAGACAAAAATTATTCCATTTGTAGGTGTTAATGTAAAAAATGGTTTTATTCTGATATTTTTTAGAGGCGAAGCCGGCTGAAGCAATACCCGTGTAACAAATCGCTTGTTAAAACCATAGTGCAGTTATGTCCACGACAAATTCACCGTGACCTTTCCAACCATAAACCCGCTTAGTGAAGATTAAACCGAGATATGCAGTACTAAACCATTATAGCCACGTGATAATATAAATCCAAGACCGCTACGGTCGACTAATCCAATCGATAATGACGCTATAATTGACATGTACGGGCGGAGCTCCACTGACCGAGTTTTGGGGTATTTTGCAATGGTTTGCTGTCATTTACTCATCAAGGTGGTCCCCGTTATTATAAGGACTATGCTAATGATTTAAAGATTGACATGTAGAGAATAAACCATACTTGATTGACAGAAAGTACTAAGTTTGTACCTATTACGGTTTCGTGACACCCCTCTTCCAAATGCGACCAAGCCAGGGCGGTCCGGTGAAGCAAAATGTGCATTGGAATAACACGGGAGTTTGGATATAGATGGTAGGATTTCTTTCTCATACAAATGTATGGTCCCTCGTTATTGAAGCTTGTACCGGGTTGAAAATTCAGAAATTTTGAAAAGAATAAGTAATTGAAACATAGAGCAAGTACTAAATCATAGCTTTTATACTTTTTGATATATGACGCTAACTAGTTCATCTCCTATATCTAAAACACAGCGCTACCAGTAGGGGTCAATTTCCTATTGTGATTGCCCCTGTGTTGTGTACATACATGTAGGCAACAATAACTGCATGATGCACCGAACAAACTTTGAGATGAGTGTTGTGTGAGATGTGTGCAGTCCCACACAGAGTGTCCTGGGCTGTCCCACAATCTTGGTTCGGTTCCGTCTTTGGATAATGGAATGATACATAATTACATACGACCTATGAACAAAAAGTTCTGTAACCCCATTAACCCGCCCCAGTTTCAAATTCCGCTTCTAAAATAGGCCTACTCCGTGCCAAAAATCCATTCTTCTTTCCCCATAAATCAATGTCAATGATTACACACACTGTCGGATCAGAGGGCCAGGGGATTTACTTTATTTGAAGAAATCAAACAGCCCTAGAAATACAAATTGTAGTGTAATGATTGACAGACACTATTATTTCTTTTAATGAAAACAAATTGTAATCGAAAACCCAGTAACCAGTAACCAAACATTGAACTGATTAATAATGTTACATAGTCTTCATTACCAGTCATTATCCACGGATCCGAGTGTAGAAGGGTCTAAAAGAAAGCCGGTGGACTGTGATGAAACGCGGGAATAAATTGCATAGAAGAACGAATAAAAGGAGAGAAAACGTAGAGATATAGGCCTAAACAAAGAAAGAACGTGATGGTTAACGTATAAAGAAGAGGGGAAGGAGAAAAGAGAAAACGAGAGAGAGACAGGGCGGCCGTAAACAAAATGGACTCTGGTCGGACATAATGACCTCACCCCCTTTAGAAGAAAATGACAGCCCCGTGAGACCACCGCTTCCGAAATTTTATCGGCGCTTGATTCAATTTCGGACTGTATTTTGTGAAAATTTGGGTATAATATTTAGGCCTACATTGTTGACAAATATGAAAAGCACATGAGGCCAATTTATTTAATGTTTAGCGTACAGTCCTTTTAGAAAACAGGACATTGACATGGCCCAAAATGGGGTTAATTTTAAGTCTAAAATAAACCAAAAGGAAATTGCAAACTGTATTTTTTTCACATTTCTGTCGACTGAGCAGGAGAGGGGGACTTGCCACTCTGCCCCAGGGCGATACTCCATTGGTGCTGATTTAGGGTGTGGTGCGGAGGGGTAATCGGACACGCACGTATTTTTTCAATCTTGCTAAATTATTACTTCAGTGTCTATTTCGTGTAATTGATCTTTTCGGTGAACCCATAAGCCTTTGCGATTACACCTGATATGTCGTCATTTGACTTTAGTACGCGTCAGGCCGATCCGGACATCGTTTAGCAAACATCGTTACTGCGATATTGCATATAAGTCGACGTGACGTCAAGTAACGACATCTCAGGTGCACTCGCAAAGGCTTATGGGATTTACCGAAAAGAATTGGATGCTGGGATATGTTTTTAAACATAAAATACATTTTTATAACTGGTATTGTTGATGTTTGGTTACACATTTGATGTTGTTTCAGTTATAATATGCTAGCATATTAGGCCAAAAAACTAAATTGTTGTCTTGCCCTCCCCAGCCTAAAATCTGGTGGTACAGCCGGCCGGATTTTTTTTACCAACTCAACCATTTGATACCTACTATTTCACAGTAACATGAGTGAAGAGAGGCAAATGCATAATATCGGCTGTATTTTCTACCCGATGTTGAATATTTTATTGAAGTAAATAATATCAAGGCCCTTCACAATTAACTCTTAGTTTACTTATTTAATTTTTTTTTTAATTTAATTTTTTTTAAAACCCAAAAAACCGGGCCCATAATTATTTTCGCGATTTTGACCCGGCCGCGGATGGCAACACAACAACTTTTTTTTACCTAATCATAACACTTGTATATCGATCTAATCTCCTAAGAGGAATACACACATTATTTTCATTTAAATGTTTACGACTTTTTATCGTTTCCGGCAAATGAAATCTTACTTTCGTTATGAGTTCACCTACAAAAATATGGAAAATGTATAAAAACAGTGCAGGTAACATTTAAATGTACAATTATGTTAAGCTTGAAGAAGCTATCATTTTATACAGGACAGAAGTTATAAGAGTGGAGGTAGACCTTTTGAATGGCCCTCGTATATCAAGGAGGTTCAACGCCCCCTGGGAAAATGCCGCAACGAAATAAAATATGAAATATAATCTTCAGTAGATAGCAATGACTTCACATAACAATCTGCTATCATTTGATAGCACTGTCTTTACATAACCATCAGCTATCTTCAGTAGATAGCAATTACTTCACATAGCCATCAGCAACCTCAGTAAATAAATATGACTTTACATAGCCATCAGCTTATATATCAATAGATAACAATGACTTTATATGACCATTTCTAAATTGGCAAATACTGTATCAAGTTGACAATTGATATAGGGCCATAACCCTCACCCTAACCTTTAACCCTAACCCTAAGCCCTATAACTATAAATCTTAACCCAAGTCCCAAACCAAAACCCTAACCACAAGCAGCGCCCTTACCCTTACGCTCTGAAAACCCGAATATCCTAAACCCTAAACCATTACCATAAGTCCAAACCCTAAACCCTAACCATAACTAATTCGGTGGGTTGGGATTGTATTTAGCAGTTCAGCATATAGGGGGCGAAATGTCAGGTAGGCGAAGTGTCCTGTTTCCCTTTAGGAGATACGTGGAGTGTGAGCACTATATTCAGCAGTTCAGCATGTAGGGGGTGAAATGGTAGGGATGCGAAATGTCCTGTTTCCCTTTAGTATGTGAGAATAACTTCACAGAGCCATCAGCTAACCCCGGTATATAGCATCAACTTTACATAGCCATTAGCTATCTTCAGCAGATAGCAAAGACTTCACATAGCCATCCGCTAATATCAGTAGGTAGCACTGACATCACATATATCCATTAGCTATCTTCAGTAGATTGAAATGACTTCACATAGTCATCAGCTATCTTTAGTAGATATTAATGACTTCACATAGCCATCAGCTAACCTCAGTAGATAACAATGACCTCACAGAGCAACCAGCTATCTTTAGTAGATAGCAATGACTTCATAATAGCCATCGTCTTTCTTTACTCCATATTAGACATCAGCTATCTTCAGTAGATAACTTCAAATAACAATGACTTCATAGAGCCATATCTTGAATAATTAGCAATAACTTTACATAGCCATCAGCTAACCTCAGTAGATAGCAATGACATCACATAGCCATCAGCTATCTTTAGTAGATAGCTTCACACAGTAATCAGCTATCTTCACCAGATATAGCAATGACTTCACAGAGCTATCAGCTATCTTCGGTAATGAAATGAATTGACACAGCCATCAGGTAACCTCTGTAGATAGCAAAGACTTCGCAGAACAAGCAGCTATTTTTAGTAGTTTGAAATGACTTCTCAGGGCAATCGGCTATCTTCAGTAGATAGCACTGGCTATCTTCAGCAGATAGCACTGACTTTATATAGCTAACAGCTATCATCACTAGTTAGATAGTAATGATTTCGCAGATATTTATTTGATAGCACTGACTTCACATTGCCATATCGGTTGTCTTCAGTAGACATGGTAGATAGTAATGACTTCACAGAGCAGTCAACTATCTTCATTTAATAGCACTGACTTCCCATAGCCATCAGTGTCTTAAGTAGATAGCAATGACTCCACAGAGCCATCAGCTAGCATCAGTAGATATCAAAGACTTAACTTAGTCATCAGCTATATTCAGTAGATAGCAATGATTTCAGAGAGCCATCAGCTAACATCAGTAGATAGCAATGACTTCACATAGTCATCAACTATCTTCAGTAGATAGCAATGACTTTAATAGTCATCAGCTACACTCAGTAGATATTAATGACTTATCATAGCCATCAGCTATCTTCAGTAGATAATAATGACATCACATATACATAACTTCAGTAGATAACAATGACTTCATAGAGCCAGCAGCTATCGTGAATAGATAGCAATAACTTCACATAGCCATCTAGCAAGGACATCACATGGCCATCAGCTATTTTCAGTAGATTCCCCACGAATACGCTCACACCCGGACCCCAACCTTCTTCTGAAGAATTTTTTCTCAATTAAAGAAATATTAATTATATTTTACCTAACAACGCAAATTGACAAGATTGTAAAATTGCCCAAATTTGTTAAAATGTATGCAAATTTATTTAGATAAGGAACAGCAATGTTTAAAATTTGCTTCATTCCAAGTTATTATGTGATGTAGGCCTACATAATGGTTAAAGTTTGTTGAATTTTCAGATTGTCTGATTAGCAATATACTTGATGACCATGCATGGTGACGGTGAGGTGACCATGCAAATTGTATGCAAATTAGCTAATTTTCTATAATTGTTCTTCACGTGCAAAACATTGCAGACTCCACAGTTACAAACTTCTCTACCTTCACAAGAAATCAGAGGAACTCCAGATACCTCTATCGAATTATAAAAATACCCAGACATTTATTACGGTTCTTCCACACATGACACATTAGTTTAAAGGTGCTTTGGTCAACTTCAAAGGACCTTTCTAGAGGGCGCAAACATGATTCAACATCGACAGATTCGTAAAATGAACCCTTTTATAATTCGGAATAGCGATCACAGTGACTCATTTCGGAATAAAGAACCCTATTTAGATTTCGGAATGAAGAATTTTTTTCATATTCCGAATAGAGAACTTTTTTCATATTCGGAGTAGAGAACACGGTGAGTTCGAAATAAAGAACCTTTATTCGTTTTCGGATTAGAGAACCCATTTTTTCATATTCGGAATAGAGAACTTTTTTCATATTCGGAATAGAGAACCTTTTGTTTTCGGAATAGAGAGCCTGTTTGTGTCTTGAGAATTTTCGGAAAAGATAACCTTCGGAATAGAGAACCGTGTTTTTCGGAATAGCGAACCTTTAGTAACATTGTACACCCTTGGTCAGTGCACCCGATCTACTTTCGCCCCAGGCACCCTGCCCCAAAGTAAGCAGGGGCGTCGTTAGACCAATCGCATTGGAGGGGGGGGGGGGTATACGGCATATTTTGCCGACGGAAATATTTTGGTCTGTCTAATACAATTGTGAATTGTAGATCCCAAATTTATTTTTTCGCCAGGGCGCTCAAGAATCTAAAAAGTGTGGGTGTGTGTGTGTGTGTGGGGGGGTGATAATCAAAATTTTTCCTCAATGTACAACAACAACTTCCGCACATTGGCTTTTGTAATCTGCCGACAATCCTATATGTTTTGCCGACAACCGTCACTTTTACCGACAACATTAAGAATTGGAGGAGGGGTGTCTCACCCCATACCACCCACCTTCTAGCGGCAGCCCGCAAAATTACGTCACCGCAATCAAAAGGAATGACTGGGCACCATACTAGCATACATTCCTTCCTTCCTATAGTTTCCGGCATGTTTTTGTCCTTTTGGGGCGTCCTCTTTCATGATATATCTTTTAATTTTCTCTGTTTAATGATGAACGTAACGTTTATATTAAAAACCATATACAGTTTATTGGTAAATGACTGATTTTGTTTGGAACAGAAATCGCATGTGCTCAAAATGGTTTGAGGCCGAATTGGCGTGGGACCGAATTGTTTTGGGTGCGAATCTACCTGGCCCTCAGGACGGGTATGGTCGAGGACTCAGGGAAGGTAATATGGATTCTGCTTAAGGGGTGTAATACCATGATTTTGATCAGTATCCCTCTTCTTTTTTTTTTTTTTTTTTATGAAGTACATAATTTATTCTCTTTAAGTAGAGTACATGAATAGAATACATTAAATTCTTTGTTATACTATCTATAGAAAACTTATTCAGCAATGCATGCTAAATAACACTGAATAAATTAAATAAACTTTTCCACAATGGATGCATAGTCAATTTAATACTATGTACCTTCTATAATGTGTTGTTAGGAAAAGACATTTAAAAAGGCTATATGTCATCATAGGTCAGGTTATAGGTCACTTGGTTCAGGTCAAATTTAGGCATCCATTTTGAAAACTTGTGATAGTCTGTGATATCATAATGAGGGATCAATTTTGATATTTTGTCTTTTACTGGATATAATATTGAAAAGGTGTGAGGTGGATATACTAAAATACCTTGGGATGTAAATGGTGAGTATAATTTAGATTGCCTAGTTGAGATGGATTGGACACATAAATATAAAATAGTTACCAAAATCACAAAAGTGAAGCTTACGAAAAACTACCTAATATGGTGGTATAGGTGACAAGAAATACAATTTTTTTTTTTTCAACATTGCTGTAGTGTGGTTGTGGTAACCTGTTACCTATGGCTTAATTAAGTTTCAGTGAAATAATGTCGCAAGTTAAAAATATAGCTCAAAATTGAAAATAGAAGCATTTTAACCAGTTTGTTTTTTGATAGGTGTGGAGCACCAAGTTCATGAAGTCATAAAAAAATCAGGAACCGCTTATTCCCATTTTACATATCAACATTATTTCCCTAATGTGTTAGCAACACATATCCAAAATTTTAACGAAATTCGTTGATAGTAAGCTTTCCAAAATGAAGTGAATTTAAAACACCAGTGATGTACCACCTTTTGGCTTCTACCTTTAAAAGCATGTAAGTTACATTGATACCGATGCCACCAATAGAACGAGAAGATTTGCCCCTTCATTTTGCATACCACTTTGTCCAATTGTTTTTCTCATTTCTTCACAAAATGCAAAAAAAAATGCAATGGGTGTAGTACCCCCTTAAAGGCACAATTAATGCACGATTTTTTACAGATTTTTTTAAAACCTTTTTTGCAAATTTGTTGTATGTTTACACATGTGCGAAACTTTCAGACAAATTTGGTGTGATTGCAGGACAACATAATAGAAAATCTATGATTTTCACACATTTCAGATTTTTGCAGTATTTAGGGAGCGGTCATTATTTAATTACGCCAGCAAGGGGGGCATGGAGGATTTCCATATTTTTTCTCAATTTTTACGTTCCCCCTTTCAGGTTCCCCCACCAATCAGGTAAAAAAAATGGATGTTCTCCTCTCCTAACTAAAAACAAGTCCTTGGTCTTTTTTGTTTTTGATTTGTTTTTATCGAATGCTTTCGGTTGACACAGTCAGAATGTTACAGCACTAAAATCATAGATTTACTTTTTAGAGTTAACAAGTCACTTTACATGTACACCTGATCATGTGATGCCGCGATGTAGACCTACAAAAGTATAAAAACAAGTTGGAAATTATTATGGAGGGAACGACGTTTCTTGCTTCCCTTTGAACATGAAATTGCTGCAAGAATATCATGGGCGTGCCCAAACACATCGACAGGGGGTCCAGGGGACTCAATGCTAGGCCTCTGTCGGGGTTCAGAGTCTCAGTGGGAAAGCCCCCCCCCCCCCCCCGGAAAATTGACATTCGATTATTTTGAACTAATTTGATGCATTCTGGTGTGGTTTAGAAAACTAATAATGGTTAAAGGCATATGGCCTATAAAGTTAGGCGCACCAGGTGCATAACAGGAGGCTATAGGGGGGGGGGTGAGTAAAATGGATTCTCTTCTTCTAAATTTGATTCCTGGTTGACCCAGGCGGCGGATGACATGATCGAGCCGGCAACTTGTGAAACCGCCCGGCCGTATGGCATTTTCCAATATACTCAGTTAGTTTTGTGGGGTTCATTATCGAACCCCAACGGTTTTAGCTTGTATTTATATTATTTATCAACATAGGCCTATTTGTTTGTGATATTTCAAGCGTTTTAAAATTTCAAAACAATCCCATTCAATTACACGGTTGACGATGAAAATTTACTGAATTTAGAGAATGCAATGCGGCCACCACCTGGGTTGACCCACAAAAGTGTTTGTGGGGAGTGAAAATGTTTATCATTTGGTGTCGGTTTCACCAAAGTATTGTCTTTTTTGGAATGAGCTAACAAAAATATAGACCAATTTAGTCATTTTTGGCGATATTAGCAACTTTACAAAATTGACTAATTATTTTTGAAATTTTAGGTTAAAGCAATAAAAGGGGTCATCGGATATGCATGGGGGTAGTAACTTCAAATTTTTTGTAAAATGTAATTTATACATGGTAAATGTTTGCAAAATGGAAAGTATATCAAGTTGCGATGGATATTTGGATCAAAAGTCAATACAAACATTTTTCTGAGACCTCTGGTTTTTGACCTATGAACTCTTGAAATTAAAAGTAGGCACTATATAATGCGTGTTTTAGTGATGGAGCCTCTTTTATAATCTTGAGCAGTTTCTTGCATTACAAAAGTTTGTATTAAACTTTATATTATTGATATACAAGCTTTAAGTTTAAGCTATTAGGAGCATTCAAAGTGAAAGCAGTTTCCATGGCAACGGCCATATATACTCATTTTAAAGCAAATTCTCCCAGTAAAATTGAGCAAATTTCTCAGTAAAATAAAAAATGGGAGTAAATGGGGCCACGATCTAGAGAAGGGGCAAGTTTGAGAGGAAAATAATAGTAATAAAACAATTTTAAAAATTAAAAAGAAAGAATACAACACACGGTCAACCCTCTTAAGAATGTAAGCATTAACATAACACCTTATCTGGCCCACCAGGATAATAATTTATAATTTTTTCATAATTTCCCAATAGGATTTGCACACACGTTTAAATAGCTTGATATCAAATTATATCAGTGACATTAACAAATATCGTATATTGGACATATTTTTCGTATAATTACGATATTCGCCCATTGGCTTACTGAACAGCGCTAGATAATTATTATCTTGTGTAATAAAAATCGATGATCGAATATAACTTTTTCGCAAGGTACCGATACCAATATGAATATCCGATTCATAATAAATTGTAAGTATGGGATAATACTGGACACTTCACCCGCACACTTTCACCACGTATATTTCCACGCGGCCAGCACACTTTCATCCCAGCACACTCTCATCCCGTACGCATTCGCCCTCTAAATAACAAGCTATTCTATGTTCAAAATGGGAAGAATGGGCCGGTCGGTCCAGTCGATTTTTTTAAACTTCAGATTTTAAAAATCCTAACAAGTATTAAATACTGGTTCATCCATTAGGGACATTGTCAATTTTACTACTGGATATTTGTTAGATAATCAACTAAGACTAGTCTTTCAAAAAATTTAAATTAAAAAAAAATTAGTTTCTATATCTGTACAAATTTTAAAATAAATCCTAACTCGATTTTTTTTTTTTCTTCTATAAATGTTGGAGGTCAAGACAAAATGCGAAAAAAATCCGGAAAAAGAACTTTTTCGACAGTGTCGGAGCCAAAACGCATAACGTAACAATTAGACCCTCTCCACTTTTTTTTCTTTCTTCGATAGGTATTAACCGTAAGTCAGGTCAACTCCATTTATGCAAAAAATCCGGATTGAAGAACTTTTCTGAGAGTGTCGGAGTCAAAACGTATAACGTAACAAAACAATTAGACCCCTTGAATTTTTTTTCTTTCTTCGATAAATATTAACCGGAGGTGAGGTCAAGTTCATACATGCGAAAAATTCCGGATAAAAGAACTTTTCCGACAGTGTAACTTCCAAAACGCATAACGTAACAAAAAATAAGATCCACTCGATTTTTGTTCTTTCTTCGATAAATATTAACCGGAGGTCAAGTCATGTCCATATATGCGAATCCGGATAAAAGAGCTTTTCCGACAATGTAACCTCCAAAACGCACAAAAATGTAAAGAGCCCAATACGTAACAAAACATTAGAACCATTCGAATTTTTTCTTTCTTCGAAAAATATTAACTGGAGGTCAAGTCATGTCCATATATGCGAACAAATCCGGATAAAAGAGCTTTTCCGACAGTGTAACCTCCAAAACGCATAAAAATGTATAGAGCCTAATACGTTACAAAAAATTAGACCCACTCACATTTTTTTCTTTCTTCGATAAATATTAACTGGAGGACATGTCATGTCCATATATGCGAAAAAATCCCGATAAAAGAGCTTTTCCAACAGTGTAACCTCCAAAACGAATGGAGGTCAGGTCATGTCCATATATGCGAAAAATCCGGATAAAAGAGCTTTACCGACCGTGTAACGCATAAAGAATGTATAGAGCCCAATACGTAACAAAAAATTAGACCCACTCGAATTTTTTTCTTTCTTCGATAAATATTAAATGGAGGTCAGGTCATGTCCATATATGCGAAAAAATCCGGATAAAAGAGCTTTTCCGACAGTGTAACCTCCAAAACGCATAAAAATGTAAAGAGCCCAATACGTAACAAAAAATTAGACCCACTCGAATTTTTTTTTTCTTCGATAAATATTAACTGGAGGTCAGGTCATGTCCATATATGCGAAAAAATCCGGATAAAGGAGCTTTACCGACAGTGTAACCCATAAAGAATGTATAGAGCCCAATACGTAACAAAAAAATTAGACCCATTCGAATTTTTTTCTTTCTTCGATAAATATTAACCGGAGGTCAAGTCATTTCCATACATGCGAAAAAATCCGGATGAAAGAGCTTTTCCGACAGTGTAACCTCCAAAACACATAAACAATGTAAAGAGCCCAATACGTAACAAAAAATTAGACCCACTCGAATTTTTTTCTTTGTTCGATAAATATTAACTGGAGGTCAGGTCATGTCCATATCTGCGAAAAATCCGCATAAAAGAGCTTTACCGACCGTGTAACGCATAAAGAATGTATAGAGCCCAATACGTAACAAAAAAATAGACATACTCGAATTTCTTTCTTTCTTCGATAAATATTAATGGAGGTCAGGTCATGTCCATATATGCGAAAAAATCCGGATAAAAGAGCTTTTCCAACAGTGTAACCTCCAAAACGAATAAAAAATGTAAAGAGCCCAATACGTAACAAAAAATTAGACCCACTCGAATTTTTTTCTTTCTTCGATAAATATTAACTGGAGGTCAGGTCATGTCCATATATGCGAAAAAATCCGGATAAAAGAGCTTTTCCGACAGTGTAACCTCCAAAACGCATACAAATGTAAAATGTAACAAAAAATTAGACCCACTCGAATTGTTTTCTTTCTTCGATAAATATTAACTGAAGGTCAGGTCATGTCCATATATGCGAAAAAAATCCGGATAAAAGAGCTTTACCGACAGTGTAACCTCCAAAACACATAAAAAATGTATAGAGCCCAATACGTAACAAAAAATTAGACCCACTCGAATTGTTTTCTTTCTTCGATAAATATTAGCCGGAGGTCAAGTCAAGACCACATCTACGAAGAAAATCCGGATAAAAGAGCTTTACCGACAGTGTAACCTCCAAAACACATAAAAATGTATAGAGCCCAATACGTAACAAAAAATTAGACCCACTCGAATTGTTTTCTTTCCTCGATAAGTATTAACCGGAGGTCAAGTCATTTCCATATATGCGAAAAAATCCGGATAAAAGAGCTTTTCCGACAGTGTAACCTCCAAAACAAATAAAAAATGTAAAGAGCCCAATACGTAACAAAAAATTAGACCCACTCGATTTTTTTTCTTTGTTCGATAAATATTAACTGGAGGTCAGGTCATGTCCATATATGCGAAAAATCCGGATAAAAGAGCTTTACCGACCGTGTAACGCATAAAGAATGTATACAGCCCAATACGTAACAAAAAATTAGACCCACTCGAATTTTGTTCTTTCTTCGATAAATATTAAATGGAGGTCAGGTCATGTCCATATATGCGAAAAATCCTGATAAAAGAGCTTTTCCGACAGTGTAACCTCCAAAACGCATAAAAAATGTAAAGCGCCCAATACGTAACAAAAAATTAGACCCACTCGAATTTTTTTACTTTCTTCGATAAATATTAACTGGAGGTCAGCTCATGTCCATATATGCGAAAAAATCCGGATAAAAGAGCTTTACCGACAGTGTAACCTCCAAAACACATAAAAAATTTATAGAGCCCAATACGTAACAAAAAATTAGACCCACTCGATTTTTTTTCTTTCTTCGATAAATATTAACTGGAGGTCAGTTCATGTCCATATATGCGAAAAAATCCGGATAAAAGAGCTTTACCGACAGTGTAACCTCCAAAACACATAAAAAATGTATAGAGCCCAATACGTAACAAAAAATTAGACCCACTCGAATTTTTTTCTTTCTTCGATAAATATTAACTGGAGGTCAGCTCATGTCCATATATGCGAAAAAATCCGGATAAAAGAGGTTTTCCGACAGTGTAACCTCCAAAACGCATAAAAAATGCAAAGAGCCCAATACGTAACAAAAAATTAGACCCACTCGAATTTTTTTCTTTGTTCGATAAATATTAACTGGAGGTCAGGTCATGTCCATATATGCGAAAAATCCTAATAAAAGAGCTTTACCGACCGTGTAACGCATAAAGAATGTATAGAGCCCAATACGTAACAAAAAATTAGACCCACTCGATTTTTTTCTTTGTTCGATAAATATTAACTGGAGGTCAGGTCATGTCCATATATGCGAAAAATCCGGATAAAAGAGCTTTACCGACCGTGTAACGCATGAAGAATGTATAGAGCCCAATACATAACAAAATATTAGACACACTCGAATTTTTTTTTTCTTTCTTCGATAAATATTAAATGGAGGTCAGGTCATGTCCATATATGCGAAAAAATCCGGATAAAAGAGCTTTTCCGACAGTGTAACCTCCAAAACGCATAAAAAATGTAAGGAGCCCAATACGTAACAAAAAATTAGACCCACTCGAATTGTTTTCTTTCTTCGATAAATATTAACCGGAGGTAAGTCATTTCCATATATGCGAAAAAATCCGGATACAAGAGCTTTTCCGACAGTGTAACCTCCAAAACGCATAAAAAATGTATAGAGCCCAATACGTAACAAAAAAAATCCAGCCGAAAAACACTGACCACATAACCAGAGCCCAATACGTAACAAGAAAAATTCTATGTCTAAAGAAAAACACTGTCAATTTTTTTTTCTAGAAGACTCAAAATGACTCAAAATGAGTTACTGAGTCAATATAAAGTAATTCTATAACAAAAACTTGCACCTAATAACCATAATCAGCTTTGTTCTAGAATTATTCAAAATGACTCAAAATGAGTTACTGGGTCAATATAAAGTAAGTTTATAGCAAACAAAAAATGCAACTAATCACCACAATAACCAGAGACCAATACGTAACAAAAAAATTCTAAGTCTAGAGAAAAAACACTGTAAAAAATAATTTTCTAGAAAGACTCAAAATGACTCAAAAGGATTTACTGAGTCAATATAAAGTATTCTATAACAAAAACATGCACCTAAAACCCATAATTTGCTTTAAAAATAACCAGAGCCCAATACGTAACAAAAAATTCTAAGTCTAGAGAAAAAACACTGTCAAATTTTTTTTTCTAGAAAGACTCAAAATGACTCAAAAGGATTTACTGAGTCAATATAAAGTAATTCTATAACAAGAACATGCACCTAAAACCCATAATTTGCTTTAAAAATAACCAGAGCCCAATACGTAACAAAAAATTCTAAGTCTAGAGAAAAACACTGTCAAAATTTTTTTTTTTGGAAGAATCAAAATGACTCAAAAGGATTTACTGAGTCAATATAAAGTAATTCTATAACAAAAACATGCACCTAAAACCCATAATTTGCTTTAAAAATAACCAGAGCCCAATACGTAACAAAAAAATTCTAAGTCTAGAGAAAAAACACTGTCAAATTTTTTTTTTTTTTTTTCTAGAAAGACTCAAAATGACTCAAAAGGATTTACTGAGTCAATATAAAGTAATTCTATAACAAAACATGCATTTAATCATGATAATGTCCTTTCAAAATAACCAGAGGCCAATACGTAACAAATAAATTTCAAGTCTAGAGATAAAACACTGTCAAATATTTTGTTCTAGAAAGACTCAAAATGAGTTACTGGGTCAATATAAAGTACTTCTATAAAAACACATGCACATACTATCCATAATTTGCTTGAAAAACAACCGGAGCCCAATACGTAACAAAAAAAATGTATAGAGCCCAATACGTAACAAAAACCACTACAGAGGGAGGGAGTATGAATAAAGTAATTTTAATCAAATTTTAGTTTTGTTACGTATTGGGCGGATGAATTATTTTTGCCACTTTTTGTTCTAGGTAGAAGAGGTTGAGCCCAATACGTATCAAATTGATACGTACTGGGATTTTGTTACGTATTGGGCTCTTACACACGTGGATGTCCAAAGCAGAAGCAAAAAGACAGACTTGTCCATTTTTCAAAATGAAGGTCCAATTGAAGCCATTTGCATGGGGACTGTATTTACATTATTAGGCCTATTGTGTAAAAATTTAGTTTTAAAAATGGAAAATTTGGAAAATTGTTTTTTGGTGCATCATTTTTACACTATTATTGCCTTAAACAATAAACAAAGAAGGCCCGAATTGAATTTGCAAAATTTAAAATGTTACACTGGTCCACTGACACTTAAATATAAGACTTCAGACTCGTAATTTCAGGTAAAGCATGCATGGTTTGATATGTTAAAGTCAGGAATAGACCTAAGTCCGTCTTAAATACTGACTTTGGTGACAAAATATCACGGGCCCTGCATATGGACTGGCCGGCAGTAATTTTCACAGGCTTTTGGGCCAAGGAACCACATTTAAGCACTGCCTATAATAATCACAGGCCTATACTTAGGCATACTACTATCCTGGGCCTACTCAATAACGTACAATTTAACCTTTACCATGTTTTCTCTTCTTTTTTCTTTCTTGTCAATCACTAAAACTGGTAGGAAATTGATATCGCGTCTTCTACCCTTCAGAAAGTGCCCCTCCCTCAATACTACTTACATGCATGGGCCTACTAAAATTACGTGCAATTTAACCTTTTCTCTTCTCTTCTCTCTTTTCTCACTTTTTTTCTTTTTTTCTCTCCTTTCCCACTTTTTTCTACTTGACAGTCACTAAAGTACTGGGGGAATTTGATATTGCGTCCCACACCCTTCAGAAAGTGCCCCCCCCAATGATTGATGCACATGTTCGCTATAGGCCTATATCCGGCACAAGCGCCTTCGAAACCTCCCAAACACCTGCGGTATATACACGAAAGAATAACGAACAAACCCAGTGTATATATACAGGACAGTACGAACACACATCGGACAACTTCCGAAAACATGTGTATTCGGCACACTCCGTTTCAAGTTTTGTGCATGCACAAAACTTGAAACGTGGTGTCGATGGACTAAACAAACATCACCTAACACGAAACGCATTTGGCGGATAATAGCAGGACATGTGAAGAACATAAAACGAACATTGACGAACACTAACGGATTTGCTAAAATTCCATCCGTTTCTTGTACGGAAGACCGATCCGGTGTAGTGTGACACTAAGACGGTCTGGGTCGACGTACATCACCGAATACAAAAATATGCTATCCGGTGGCGAAATCACCAGTTCGGAAAAATATTTGGGGGTGAAGGCCTCACAGGAACGTATTTGCAACGAAAACTAGCCGAGTGCAACGAATAAAGAACGAACATGAACGAAAGGAGAGTGAACAAACTCCGGCAATATGCAGCACCATACGAACACACATCGGATAAATACCGAACATGTGTATTCGGTACACTCCGTTTTAAGTTTTGTGCATGCACAAGACTTGCCGACGGACTTAACGAACGTCACCTAACACGAAACGCATTTGGCGGATGATAGCAGGACATAAAAAGAACATAAAACGATCATTGACGAACAACAACGGATTTACTAAAATACCATCCGTTTCTTGTACGGAAGACCTGTTCGGTGTAGTGTGACAGGCGCTTTAGTAATCCAATATAAATTCAGCTTTACCATGTTTAAAGTCTCGATACCTGATTTAAATCCCAAATCCCCATCCATCAATTTCTTCATTAATCCCAGTGATTGTATATTTGTACAGTGAAAATGATTCATGTTTCGCCATTTTCAAGACAGTCGGTGAAAATATTAAAAAATCACTTCAACAAACTCTCTATTTGTTCAAAATATCCAAATGCACGTTTTCCTGAATTTCCCAGGATACTCTTTACGTGCAAATACGATAACATTTACCCGATCCCGAGGTGAGACGATGATAATATGTGGCATAATAATAGTTGAGTATTATGTTTGCGTAAATGTAAATGTTACAGTTAATCCTGGAGAAATTTATGAACAGAGCAAACAATATTATTCAGTGTCAGGGCATTAACGGTCGTCTTTTATATGTACAGACCTGACATTGCAGTTGACTTTCAAACATCTATCCATACAGAGTTGTCTTGCCTTAATAGTTTTTTGAGGAGGTCAAGCGTGTCATCCGCGAAGATCAATTGTTGAAATAATGTTAATCTGAATCTTTCCTTTGATTTCCAGCGGATCTTACGCATATATACGCCTGATTGAAAATGCATTTAAAAATGAAATAATCTACAAAAGATAATCATCAATGTGAGCAGGCCCGGGGGTTGCGGGATTTTGTGGGATTAAAATCGGTTTGAATATTAACCCTAGAACTACTGAGCCATATATTGCAACACGAACTACGAAGAGGAGGTTGTTGCGACCCCCTTAATTTTCAATCATAACGTCATATACGGTTTTATTTGGTACCAATGTATAGCTATAGCTATGTTTTTTAACCAAAAAAGTACAAACATTCCCCACATAATGTCGCTATGACGTCATAATTTGAGAGCGCTAATGCAAATTTGGGAAATTCTGGCTATGTACAAAAGTATAGGCAAAATTAATTTAACATCATAAAAGTAGTAGATGGGAGTGGGGAAAAACAAAAAGGGACGTTATCCTTGAGTGAGAAAAACAAGATATAGCCTTACCTCCACTGTTGTTATTTTCTTCAAAAGAGGTTGCATAATGATACATTTTTTTCAGCAGGTTGCACAAATGCTGCAAGATAAACGCTTTCCTCAAGCAGGTTGTTTTTTCATTGTCGCCTTAGTTGGGTTAAATAATTATATTGACCCATGTTCATTAATATATGGTTTAATCCACTAAAGCATTGATTTGCATGACTTGTACTACTAACCTACCGTATATATCAATAGTCCGACTTTTATCCTTCCTTAAAACAACCGCAATTAAAACCCGATCCATTAGTCAATTAACCAATCGAGTGATTAATCACTTTCACCAATAAATGAGAACGTGTTTGTATTGCAACAAGTTTGGCCATGTATTATATGTCAGCTTTGATAAATCAGCTGTTGGGTTTCTCGTCTAGGATTACCCGTTCATTTGACAAGCGTGCAATATTCAACGGGTGTTGTTGCCTATAAACAAGGTTGAAGAAAAATAGAAACATGGTGTTTCATTTTCATGGAAAAAAAGAAGGCGTGCAAATATATGATAACATTGCACCATTGTGCAGGTCTGCTATTGAGTGCAAAATGGAACAAACAATTAAATTCCTTTATTTCCGTTTTTGCACTTGAACGATAAGGTAAAATTCTGAAGCCCTATAGGAAGGCTTTTACAGGGAAGGAATGGAATTATAATGGCACTTATTTGGAAACAAAATATGCTCATAAATTTACTAGCAAAACACAGATGTTCCATGTAGATCTATTCTGGAAAGGCTGTTTCTCCAAAATGTTGAGTATTTTGCAGTAAAATTATTACTGGCAGTTTGCCACACACGTCGTTACACAACGACATTGAACTTGTTAAAAGATTTTGCGTAATGTGTTTCATTCAAATACCAGATATTTGCATTATAAGAAAAAAGCCATTTAGAGTTGTTCGATAATCCATTTTTGAAAATAGGAGCGCTGCACGAATAAACCTTTAAATAACGGCAGATGGATATACATGTATATTGCTTTAAACCATCGAATTTAATTGATATCAGATATTTTATTACATAATTATATCAAAATCCCCTCAAATTGGATTAATTTTTAAAATAAGCTCCACAATATCGGGTTTCCAGTTGCTGCTTTGAAAAATGGAAATACGTGTTTAATACCAAATTAATTTCATGCCTTTATTTAAAGAACAAAACAGTGTTTAATAAAACAATTAAAACCTTGCAACCAAGTATAATTGATCGCGTAATATGTATTTCTTATTTTCATGAAATAAGCCTGGCCTCTAGTGTCATTTGGGATTAATCGTCAAATATTTTCCTACTGATAACAATTCGAGATCCAGTAATTTCCATAATCAGGTGGAATATTGAATATTATGTCTTTGGTTATTTGTCTATATAAGTCTAACCGTTACATTACAAGTATTATTTGCATATGATCCTGTGTCATATACTGGGGTACCCAAAAAGGTGGTTTTGTTACATTTTGATGTGCAGCTTGGATTTCAAAACACTGTCTCTTGAGTATTCCTTCACTTAGAAGATTCAATTAATTAATTAATTAAATTAAGGCTAATTTATTCTATATTACTCATGTTTTTAACCTGTTTCAAAATAATCTTTAATTATTTTCTTATGACGTTTGGCATGAAATGTGCCAAGGGTGGTTGAGGATTAGGGGGCGGAGGATTAGGGGGATTCGTATCGTAAATTTGATCTAAAACCCCCATTAAAAATTTGAATCTAGTAAAAAAATGTCTAAATGAACTCCCAGACATCTAAACCAAGTAAATAAATACAGAAGGTTATTTAAAAGACTAATACTTAAGAATGATACTCAGAATGATTGTAAATGTGGAAAAAAGATGTGGGATTAAATCCCACTACTTTGTGATTGTTTTTGCCCGCACTCTCTCATTTTTTTAACCGATTTCCATTAAAAAAAAAGGTGTCTAAATGCTCAGGAGGATGAACCACTTCAAATGAGACTTGTAGGTAAAATGTTTGAAACATTTATTTTTTTTACTATGTAACACAAAGGTACCCCAGGTTGTGACACAGGACCATATCTGTTACTGGAGAGCAACGACAATATGGGATATCATGCTTCAAATGCATCATAATGTAAATACGTTGTATCGATCGCAAATATTGCTGGCAGTTGATTAGAAAACAGCAGTATGAATGGCTAACATAATTTCACACATTTATGATAAGATGTGAAAAATATATGTTTTTTTTAATTCAAGTTTATTGTTGTCATCATTCAAATACATTATGATTGTTTAATTATTAGGTAAACGATTGTACAAACATCTTTAAGATGTCTGACTCTGAATCAAGCTTTTAACAACAATAGTTGATACCGTACGGTATGTCAGGAAAATAAAGGGTAAACAGAAATCTAAATTGTGCCTATATTATTGCGCGTATCCTTTCCAAAAGTGTATAATGTGTAAACAACAAAAGTGAAATGGATATATTTATTTGGGCATTGATATTCGACGAAAAAGCAAACAACGCAAATATTTTGCTCCCGTTTTTATATTGGTATTATTATTCTTATCATCGCTTCTGGACATACACTGACCAGGCCGTATAATTGAAATCTTTCGGGAAATTAAAAAACAGAGAAGAAAACGTTTTTAACAAAACAAGAAGGAATTTTAATGATATAATATTCATTTTCCATTTCTGTGTTATACTTCGTAGTATTGTATTTATTATTATATATTATATAATTATAATATTCTTAATTAACTGTACATGTATGACCTTCTTTCCCTTTCGGACCTTGGAGTGCAAAGATTCTAAATATGATCATTTTTAATGGAATATAGTCTGCTTTATGATTATTTTCATTTTGTGTACTTGTCGGGGTGTTTGTTTGTTTGTTAGTAACGTATACCCAAATGACTCCAAACAAATACAGTATATATTCTTTGGGGGACAGTATTACAACGTGACTATGACCGAGAATACTTTGCCAGCTTAGAACAACACAAAATGAGATTTCTCTCGTCCACACTTGCGGAGCGAGTACAATCAACATATGAACACCCTGAGTAAGTCTTACTTACCGTGATCATCACATCCGTCCTTAATAATCTAAAAACAATTTCTCTATCGTAATTGTATTTAGTGTTTCACCCGCCACGAGCGGATAATTCGAGACTTCCGTACCCGCTATTGATTCCAGGGAATTTACCATCGCGTATTGGTTACATATGGGTCGGAGACCTTGATTTGAAAATTTGATTTGATTTTACTGAATTCGATTTTTATAAGCATTGATTTGAGGTGTGTAAACGCATATTGAATGATAATGCTGATATCGGGAATTATACAATAACGAGGTTATTAAACGAACATCATACTTACTGCTGACAATTCTTGTTCAAAGTTAAATTTAAAGGATAACAAAAGATATGCTTATTATAGCGTCCATGTGCCTTTCAGCGCAATATAAATCTCAGTTAAAAAACCCAAAATAAATATGAACTTCTCACGAAATGACGTAAGGCCCCAGACTAATATGCGGCTTTTAAAAATATTCGAGCAGATTTGGATCTTAACTATATGTCTTTAATATCTTTCATGATGCAGTCATGGTCCATGGCAAAGGCGATTCGACCTTTGTGGCATTAAACCCAGTTAACAGGAAATTAATCCAGTAAATCGATTCAGTAAAGCAAATAAGCTCATGCACAGGGGGATGACACTCACCTCATTTGCATGGCAAAATTACCCGTCTCCTCTGCAGCCAATTTGTTTTCGCTCCATCGAAATCAAGCTGGTCACGGAGGAGACTACCTTCCTTTGTGTTTGTTCATTTGTGTATGGAGAGCCTTTCTTGGAGTCCATGACTTAGGCTACTACGCTCTCAGCTAGAGTCCGACGCTGCATTGTACTAGAAATACCTTTTCTGTGAAATCGCTATAGCCAATCGGGAACACGTATTCAATTTATAAATATAGCATTAAATTAGTATCACATAGTGGCCTCCGTGCAGTGGAAAACCTTAATTCTTTCATCAAAAAGAAATGAAAATGACCAAAAAAACCGGATCCACCTGTACGCCTATAAAATGGGCACAGAAATTTGTCTCAAATATGAATGAATTTTAAGAAACATACGGGATATGATGAACCAATGACCTGACGCCATGATAGCAGGATCTATTAGTTGTTTTATATACAATGCATATACCGTGTTGTCATAATACCAATATTTGGCATAATATATAACGACTAATATTTAGTATTGTAAATATGCAGTTCATATGCACAAACGAACACTGATCTTTATGATATTCAGGTTGTTGTACATCTCATATAACATGTCATATAGGAGGTCATATGTGTTGACCTTCTCCTATTGTATTTGTTCATCTGTGTATGGAGAGGATTAGCGCCATTTAAACTCCATCAGTATTAGGGCGTAGTTCAGTGAACTCACCAGATTGCTATTCCAAGTACTTTGATAAATACAGATAATATGTATTGATGGGTCGAGGCGATTGCATTGAAAACCTAATACATTATTCATAACAGTTACGTAATCAATCGATAGTGCGGACACTTTTCATTTGCAAACCACCAAAATTCGTGATCTTTTAGCGTTGGAAAAGAAACCACGTGAATAGAGTGCCCTCTCAAGAATATCAACTCTCTGTCATGCATTCGATCACTAACGGCAACCAGCTTCGGTCGATTACCCCAGCTGCAGCGTGTGTAAACTCTAATTTGCATAGAGGCTGTACGTGAAATTATTGATTGGCTCCAAACAAAGGATTTGAACCGGTGCACGTAATCATGGCGCAGTGCAGTCCATTCAATCAAATGTTGTCATCAACCTATTTGATCGCAGTGCATTGTTATGTGTGTGAGACGAACTGCCGCGGTTGATTGCAATCAAACAAACGATGTCTTATGTATTACTTTGTTCCGTGATGAAAATCGTGATGTTTTATTTAATCACTCTCGAAAAATGTATTTCTTTTGTAGGCCTATTACTTTGTTTTGTGATGAAAATCGTGATGTTTTATTTCATCACGCTTAAAACAAACGATTTCTCATGTATTACTTTGTTTCGTGATGACAATTTTGATGTTTTATTTCATCACTCACGAAAAATTGATTTCTTATGTATATATTACTTTGTTTCGGGATGAAAATCGTGATGTTTTATTTCATCATCACGCTCTAAAACAAACGATTTCTTATGCATTATATTTGTTTTGTGATGAAAATCGTGATGTTTTATTTCATTAAAACGGTAGGCCCTATGTTGTTTAGAAAAAATGTAGAAAGTGATGATGATGATGATGTCGATGATGATGATGATGATGATGATGATGATGATGATGTCTCCAAAAGTGTCCCGCTTTGTTTTTCTTGCCCTAAATCGTGCGTATCTATTAATAAGGCACTTCAATAATCAATACTCAGTCCCGTGACGGCCTCCACTAACTAGCTACTAACTTGGGTTTATGGGCGCTGATATTTCATGTTCACTGTCACTTATTTATCAGAAAAGTGCGACCCTTTGTCAATCAGCTACAGTACCCAATTTCGGCATACTATATAAGAAACTCATCATGAAGGTTTGCCAGAGAATATAAATTAAAATGTAGCTTTTACCGTTTTTTGTGGCATCCTTCAGAAGTGAGCGGTCCGATACCAATATTTTCGGTCAAATCTCCATTCAATTAACACGGGGAGTTGGCTAGCTATGCCTTGCCCTCACTCATATTTTACAAAAGTGCGACCATTTCTGAACATCTAACCTAGCTGTAATTTTAGGTCATGTTAGAGAAATATATTTGCTAGAAGTTTTGGAGAATAAATAAAATATTGGCTGGTTATTTTTCACACAGTGATGTTAACTAGTCAAGTGCCCATTCTGCCAACATACATCATTTGTAGGGGTCACGCGTCAATGGTGAGAGCACTGTGTATTGTGTATAGGAAAACGGACAGTAACTGCAGTATGTAAAAATGAAATTTCAGTAAATTACATAATTGGCTTATTGTGTGCATATTGAGGATTTTCCAACTGCATTGACGCATGATTATATAATAACGTCATAATGAGTTGTGTTGGTACTTGATAAAATTTCAAGGTTGTGTATTGGTATCAATAACAAAATGATAAGTCTATATTGGAGCATGAACCACCGCTAGATAAAAAAAATTGCTATATCCCATGGTAATTGGTAATGGAAGAATAAAACGGATATAAACGTTTAAAAAATCAATTTTAATTGCATCATCATTCCGCCGTATAATGGTCAGCGACCCTCGTCCAAGCACCTTCCTGTCCATTTTTGCACTCGATTATTTACACACGCAAACGAGTCTTTGAAATATAAAATCAGACGCTTAAGGTTAAACAAAGTGTTGAAGGGCTTTACCTCCAGAAAAAATATATTATTACCTTATACGTAAGAAAATATGTCTACTTATCATGTGAAATAAAAAAATCCGGAAAAAAATGTGTGAAAATGTGTTTTTAGCCTATTTTTTTAGCTCTTGTCAAGCACTATTATTCGATTTGTTTACAAGCGCCAAGCAACTGTCGTCAAGGAGAGTGATTGACATCTTTATTATTAGAGAAGAATGGAATCTGTATAGTTCATGAATATTCATGTAGTATTTATACAACCTGTATCCCAGCCATTTTTGCTTAGCTATCATAATCGTTCATATAAGACGCCCATATGATCCATGGTGTTAAACTGATATTCAGCAACTTTATATCTCTCGATCTTTGCGATCCGAAATATTGAATTTCAACTTTAGGCACATCTCTAGCAAGATAATTAAATACCTGTCACAAATAGAGGTCTTGAAATGTTACTTGCAACGTTAAAAATGTGAATAGAGAACAAATCGGGTTCAAACATGCTTCAAAAATATAGGTAATTGTCAACGCCTACTACCAGAATAGCCGGAAGAGGGCAGACTTCATAAGGGAGTGTTCATAATATATTTTAGTGGGGGACAAAGAATTTTGAACTTATTTCGGGAAATATCCTGGGTTTTTGGTTTTGTTTTTTTATTTTATCTTCCTGTTCGGGTGTTTCGGTTGGCACATTTTCGGGGCATTTTCATGCACTTCACAGGAGTTTTTTCGTGGCTTCTCTGTAGCTGTCGTGTGTCTTTTTCCCCACGTACAGGGTATAAATAATAAATGAATAATAATATATGAAAAAAAGAATCTGGAACTTCAACGTCAAAAAACAAAACAAAAACAAGACAAACTGTACCCTGCTAAAAATATCAACCCCTATCCTCTCTGAGAATAAAAATAATAAGACTCCAACCTCACCTGCAAAAAAATATTTCATTTCGGGGCCGGATAATTTGGGATAAGTTCGGGCCTATTTTATTGCGACAATTTTCAAAATCTATAAGGTGAAATGTGTCGTGGGGATGTGCGGCAGATTTGGGGTGCATTTTCAGCCATTTAGTTTAGACTCTGTTGTATTTTTAGCCATGATTTTATTGACCCTCAGTGTCATGAAAATTAGGTTTAAGAAGGGTATTTTTCAATAATTTTCTCGAAAAAGTAAAAATTTGCGACTTTTTTCAGTCCAAAAGTTGATACAATTTTGGGTCTGTTTTATTCAAATTTGGTTTAAAATCGCATCCTTACCCAACTTGAGAAGGTTCCCCCGGGGTGTGTGCAAATTTGCAATTTATAGGCCTACACTCATCATTAGTAAGCCTAAAATCAAAGTGTTAATACCATTAACACTACCATGGCCCGTTTTGTCGTGATGACTGGCTTCCAAAATGTAGGCCTATTTTAAATTATAAATCTGGTCCCGCTAGAGGTGTGTTTTTACCCGCGGAGGTCTCTCCCTCGGGTTCGTGGATGTGCCACAGTTTTGGGGTAGGCCTACCTTTTCAACGACTATGATGGGTGGGTTTACAGCGAAGACCAACTTTTGGGCGCATTTTGGCAAAAGTGCCCTTAAAAAGCGTCAAATTAGGCCAAATGTGGGTGACTTTGATCCCCGCGGTACAAATGTTTTGAAGAGACCCGCCCGAGGTGTTTTTATTAAAAAAATGGTCGGGCCTGCTAAAAAACCTCCCGGAATCAAGCATGGGTAGGCATACCAAAATGCCTTGAGACCCCCCCCCCCCCCCCAACCCAGCGCCGGGACCTCCATGACATGATATTCTCCGCGAGTCCACCAGAAAATATAAAAATATAACATTTTGATAGGCCTACTAGGCCTATATTTGTCTGTAAACCTTTCTTGTAGTTGTAGGCTACCGCGTATGTCTACCGTGATGACAGTAGCGTAGCTGCCGGGGGGGGGCAATTGCAAAAATTGCCTATTTGGGCCCCCGCCCCCTAGTGCAAGGAAAAAAAGGGGGAAAGAGGGGGGGGGGCAGAGGAAGCAAAAAGAGGGAGAGAGGAAGGGCAGAGAGATGGGGAATCCAAACGATATGCAATACAGCTCAATAGGCCTACCATATATTATTTATCAATAAGCCTGGCAAAAATTGTCTATTTGGGCCCCCGCCCCCAGTGGGAAAATTTGGTGGATTTGGGCCCCGCCCCATAGGGCCTACAGTCTTGCCCCTCCTGGAAAAAATCCCAGCTACGCCGCTGCGTGATGATGTTGCAAAGTTGCGGAAGTTCATTCATAAATTTCCCATTTCCACTCGACAACAACAGGCCAGCACGCAGCGCGCAGTAGCTAATCCCCGAGCTAATCAGAGACATGTGCGTTTCTCTTTCAACAGAAAATATGTGACCATGTGACTGACACGATGTAGGCCTACGCTTCAAATAATTATGCTCTCGGCGTAGAAAGTATGAAAATGGAAAATATTTATAATGAACACTCCCTTATTTAGCCACACCTCTGTTCCTTTCTCGGGTTGCCTGGTATATCAGCAAAATCCTACACCTATCGCCTTCCCTTGGTAAAATCCCTGATAAAAACTCGTGATATTGAAATTGAATTTCAGCGCCAGAACTTCCGTCATTCTAGCATCATGGATGGATATGCAGTGGCGCCGCTAGGGGGGGGGGGGCAGTATTTCCCCCAATATTTTTTCTTTCCCACTCACTTTTTAGGCAAAATCCCCACAATTATGTAATTTTCCACTTTTTGCGGCAATTTAGTGCAATGATTTCCAAGTGCCCCCGTCTCAAATTCACTTCCCCCCATGCCCCGCGAAAAAAATTCTGGTTCCGCCACTACGGGTATGGCCATAGCTAGGATAGGGGGCTTTCCCACCCCACCCCCAGTTGCCCTTGGTTATGCTGGACGTATGAGAAATTTAGAGCTTGTTCAATTCCACCAATTTTAGAAATTTTAAAGGTATATACAGTGTATATAGCCTATTAAAACGGATCACAGTCAAATAAAATATCGTAGGCCTAATAATTTTACCACTGGCATTTATTGAGCTGCTCACTTCTTGAAAATTATATGGTTTAATATTGATATTATACAATTGAGCTCCTTGTCAAGCTCCTCAGTACACATAGGAGAGTGACTAACTGAGCTCCCGCTATTTTCAGAAATGAAGGCCTGGCCTATTAAATGAATAATTAGGATTGAGGCAGCCTTTTGTTTCATTTTACAGAACTTTTTTAATCCCCCAAAATTAGTGGGTTTTTTTTAATGGGGAGTAGGCTTTTAAAACGAAATTCAAATTTGGCAATATTTTCCATTGCTTAACGAATTGATCTGCGTGAAAATGCCTAAACATGTGGCCAGAGCGGGATGAGTGGTATAAAAATCTTAACTTGTGAGAAAGGACGTAGGCCTATGGGGTTGTATGAGGCTGTGGATCACGAAATGCCCCTTTAATGTGTGCTAGGTAAAGTCATTCTTCCTCCCTTTCGACTTGCCAAAATTTATTCCCTCCCTCGGCCCCGGCTTGCCAAAAATTGCTTTCTCGAAAGGCTGTGCAATCAGTACCGGTATTAGCCTACTAATTAGGCCTATAAGCCAAAATTTCCAAGCGACTCGCTAAAATCGCTTGCCTCCGTCTCGGCCAGCCAAAAATCGCTTGTCCGCACCCCTGGACTGCCAAATTTTTGTGGCCCCCACCCCCTTGGCCTGGCAAAACTGCCCCCATCCCCTTTGCATATGCCTAGGCCTATATGCCAATTTTTTGGATCCCCAATTTCCATACCCATACCTTAAATGGATTTCTAAATATCTACCTGTTGCAAGCGCAGCAAGCATGAAAATGTGCACATTTTTTTCGCGCCCTAACTACCCCCCACATTTTCCCCTCCCATGCACCAGGTTCATTGGCGCTAGATTTTAAGCTAGAAAATACCTAAATATTTTAAAATCCAAACTCGGCAACACCCGGCGGCAACACCACAAATAGAGCCTGTCGTACATGTCGTACGTAAACAGCGTGTGTAAAAAAAAAATGAGAGTGCCACTTTTGTCCAAAAAATTTCGAATTTTGGCCTTGAGCAGCGACAATCAGAGGTAAGAAAAACACAGTATGACGCAGCTTGAAATATAGAATCACTATATCAATTTTGAAGTTTGTACTTCAAAGCACAAGCCGAAACGAGGTGAAATGGTTCTAAAAAATATTGATTTCGCTGTATCTTTTTATCGCGAAACTAGACAATTTGACAGCAGCGAGTCGGAAAAATAGCAAATATCTCAATTTTCTGCTATCGAAATAAAAATTTAAATAGCACCTGCATATAGAAGAGGGTTTATAGAAATAATGTAGGTCAGAATTTTGTCTATGAAATCGTGCACGGAATTATTATTACTGGTTACAAAACGACATACAAGTGGAGGCCATTTTACTTCAAATTCGGCCAACATGTAAGCTTACTAAAACAAATCGAGACAAGCAATATCAAGAATGAATATGCACATTCTTTTATTGACTTGTTTGTAATGTGCGTCGTAGTTCCCAACAAAATCGCCACTTCCACTGAGAAATTATGGCCTTGTTCCCAAAAATCTTGATGCTCCGGATATTGAAAAAAAATTGAAATGTTTGAAAAGTACACATTTCTTTTTTTGAGCCAAGTGGAAAATTCAAGCATAATAATAACCCTTACACTTTCAGCTTTTAGACGTAGTTTGCGTTTTCTCTCTACGATATTTATTTCCAGAAATAGATAATTTTAAAGGGGGCTACATGCAGTCTCATTCTGGATCGATCATTACAAAGTTTAGTATAACCTTAACTAATTCGGGTCGTGTTAAAATCGTTCAAGAATTTCGTTAGCGGTGTTATGTGATAGTGTTTATAGGAACTCATGTACTGCTCAAAGTAACTTTAGTTCTCAATATTCCAGGCAATCGATGGCACAATTTACAATACCGGTGTAAAAGCCGTGGTCACGTTGTTTTATGATAGAGTGAAGTGTTACTAAAATTCATGACCTTTCCTTGCTTGCTTTCTTCCTTTGCCATCTTCCTTTCTTTCTTTCTTTCTTTCTTTCTTTCTTTCTTTCTTTCTTTCTTTCTTTCTTTCTTTCTTTCTTTCTTTCTTCTTTCTTTCTTTCTTTCTTTCTTTCTTTCTTTCTTTCTTTATTTCTTCATTATGTTTCTTTCTTTAACTTTTCTTTTGTCTGCTTCTTTGTCTTCTCTTCCTTTAATTGTCTCCCGTTTCTTATCATTCTCTGCTTTTTCTTCATCTTTCTTCATCTTTATTCTACTTCTGTTCCATTTCCGTCTTCAAACTCTATGTCTAAGCTAAGTCGTGGTGTCATTGCAGATCATGAATAATTTTTCCATGTTGAATGTATATTCCGTATGTTAACTCCGAATTCATTGTGGATTACGTGTATTATTCTAAAAATTCATTTTTGAAGTCAAAGTCACCTATGAACATTTCATTTAATCTTACTAAATGGAGCTAATTGAAGAACATAAGAACGCTATTTCAATTGCAAATTAAAGACATCTAGAAGGTCGTATTACTTGTAAGATTAAGGATATTTGCAGTTGTCAACTATCCAAAGATGTTTGCATATTTTATTTTTTAGAGTGTTCAATTACCTTGAGTCATGTCACGTAAGTCTTCTCCTATGTTTTTATTTACAATCCAGGGCAATAACCACTTATTGATACTACTCAGATTTTTAAACCTCTTACAAACTATACATTTCTCTTTCTAATCCAAACAGCAATGACATATTTTTGCCAGATTTATTGCGCCCTTTCCCAAAATTGACGTCCGCTTATCAAAATTATGATTGTACACCAAAGACTGCGTCTTACGTTAAAAATATTTACTTAACAATACACACAAATATACTGCTCCAAGAAAGTATCCTTACACTTGGAAAAATAATCACAATTTCACAACTGAGCCATATTGGGGTAAATTTGTTTTTTTAATAGATGCACTATCTAATCCGGCACATTTTGACACCCTATTGAATCTAATGTGACTTCAAGAAGCAAAGTTACAAGCATTTGATTAGATGAAGGTCCAGTTTTAAAAGTGACACACTGGCCTATTCAAAACTCCACGGACTAGACATTTGGTTTGAGAGTGGTAAATTTGTGTGTGCCTTTAATTTAAAACAAAAAGAACAAAAGAGATATGAAACAAAAGAGCTGACAAATAAAATGGAAGTTGTGAATAGTACAGAGAAGTAAAAACTGAAATGAATACTGCTTTAAATAAAGCTTCATTGAAGAAACTGTTGTTGTCTCTTTGTTGCGCATGTTGGAATCTTTTTGAGCCTTGTACAGGCCAATTGGTCACTTTTAAAACTAGACCTTCGTCTATTCAAATACTTGTACCTTTACTTCTTGAGGTCACATTGGATTCAATGTGGTGTCATAATGTACAGGATTAGATAGTGCATCTAAAACAAAAACAAATTTACCCCAATATGTTCTGTTCAGTTTTGAAATTGTGATTATTTTCCAAGTGTAAGGATACTTTCTTGGCGCAGTATATAACAAATATTCAGCCGGTATACTACAGTTACTGTTCATGGGCAATAGTTTGCAATTGTCACCTTCTTTATCATGAGCTTGCTTAAAACGTCTTTTAGTCAGTAGAAACTCCCCGAAAATCAGAGGGAAATGATATTCGCTTGCTATGGTTTGTGATGATTATTTCTACAAAATATACTCCGGATGTTTATCTACAAATGTTCTAAGTAAAGTTGTCATAATAAAGGCAATATGTGACTAAGAAATATGATTGCTGCGCCGGTCTTCATGACACGAAATTTAGCAAGATGTAACTGAAGAGTGTGAGTGGTTGGTTGTCTTTGTATGTATTCTGGAATTGGAACAGAGATTTCTTGGTGCTGAATGCATTGTGACTTCTTTTCTTCGGTGATGAAGAGTTGGCCAGTTCAATTTGTTGGCATATGAAGACCGTAAGTCCACTTGGCCCCTCAACATGTATACACTAAAGTTGTATCGTCGGAAACTGATTTTTGTGGGTACTTTAAACGCATAAACCAAACATAACTACGTAACTTATGTGGTTGAGGTATATATCAGCTAGCACATACTTTTTAAATTTTGACCAAAATTCTTATATTTCACGAAAGGTGTGGTCATTTGTCAAAATTCAAAAAAGTATGTGATAGCTTATTTATTCCTCAACCACACCAATTATTTAGTTATGTTTACTTATGTCGTTAATATCCCCAAACAATTAAGTTTCAAACGATACAATTCTTTCAGGGACACCCTGTAATGCCCAAGACTGATGAAGGTTTTTGGCCTGTTTCTTCTGCTTTTCTGAAAGAACAAACTTGACAGAATTACGTCCGCGTGAAAGTATCTAATCATGTCAAATTATTTAGCTTTTCTTTTCAAAGAAACAAAGGAAACGGGCCAAAAACGTTGTCAGTTTTTCAAAAACGATGTTTACGAAGTACACGTGTCATTCGACTTTCTAATCGACCGTGTATAAATTCAGCCTTAGAGTCACGATATTTGAATCACGGATAACATATCCACCAACTTCTTCATTAATCCTAGTGATTAAACAAATTTTATGTGATGATTTACGCTGTTTTAGCACACTTTCTTTTATGAATAATAAAAATCACTTCATCATTCCTCGAAGGAAACTCGCTATTTGTTCACAATATCCATATGCAGATATAGTATGATAATTTGGGAAAAATAAGAAAACATATTCCTCAAACTCAACTGTGCAAAACGTGAAAAACGATAACATTTGCTCGATTCCGTGGTAAGACCATAATCTTTGGCTTAATAATAGCTGAGTATCTCTGTTTTTGTAAAGGTAAATGTTACAGCTAATCCTGTAGAAATTTACGAACAGAGCAAATAATATCCTTCAGTGTCAGAGGCATTGTTTTTATATTCTTGACTTTAAATCGTTTATCACGTTTATCCTTGTACAGTTTTCTGGCCGTAAAACCTGTTTGAACTCAAGCATTTTATTCTTTGTCGCCTTAAATGGGTTAAATACATTGACCTGTTCTTTAACATATACTTTAATCCACTAAATCATTGATTTGCATGACTTGTACTACTAACCTACCGTATATATCAATAGTCTGACTTTTATCCTTCCTTAAGGGGGTACTACACCCCTGGCCAATTTTGTGCCTATTTTTGCATTTTTCTCTAAAATTATAGCACATTGGTGACAAGTAAGATATGTATATTATAGGGGCAAGGACTACAACTATTGTACTGCAAATTCAGCAACTCAAAGCAAGTTGTTATTGATTTATTGATCAAATATTGGTTTTCCCTCATTTTTGACTGTAACTCCACAAATGTTGTCTGTGCTGAAATAAAATTTCCAGTGCAGTAGTTGTAGTCCTTGCCCCTATAATATACATATCTTACTTGTCCCCAATGCGCTATGATTTTTGAGAAAATTGCAAAAATAGGCACAAAATTGAGCAGGGGTGTAGTACCCCCTTAAAACAAACGCAATTAAAACTCAATCCATTAGTCAATTAACCAATCGAGTGATTAATCACTTTCACCAATAAATGAGAACGTGTTTGTATTGCAACAAGTTTGGCCATGTATTATATGTCAGCTTTGATAAATCAGCTGTTTCGTTTCTCGTCTAAGATTACCCGTTCATTTGACAAGCGTGCAATATTCAACGGTGTTGTTACCTATAAACAAGGTTGAAGAAAAATAGAAACAGGGTGTTTCATTTTCATGGAAAAAAAGAAGGCGTACAAATATATGATAACATAGCTGTCATTGTCAGTACAGGTCTGTTATCGAGGGCAAAATGGAACAAACTATTAAATTCCTTTATTTCCGTTTTTGCACTTGAACGATAAGGTAAAATATTACAATTCTGAAGCCCTATAGGAAGGCTTTTACAGGGAAGGAATGGAATTATGATGGCACTTATTTGGAAACAAAATATGCTCATAAATTTACTAGCAAAACACAGATGTTCAAAGTAGATCTATTCTGGAAAGCCTGTTTCTCCAAAATGTTGAGTATTTTGCAGTAAAATTGTAACTGGCGGTTTGCCACACATGTCATTACACAACAACGACATTGAACTTGTTAAAAGATTTTGCGTAATGTGTTTTATTCAAATACCAGATTTTTGCATTATAAGAAAAAAGCCATAATAATTTAGAGTTGTTCGATAATCCTTTTTTTTTTTTAGGAGCGCTGCACGAATAAACCTTTAAATAACGGCAGATGGATATACATGTATATTGCTTTAAACCATCGAATTTAATTGATATCAGATATTTTATTACATAATTATATCAAAATCCCCTCAAATTGGATTAATTTTAAAAATAAGCTCCACAATATCGGGTTTCCAGTTGCTGCTTTGAAAAATGGAAATACGTGTTTAATACCAAATTAATTTCATGCCTTTATTTAAAGAACAAAACAGTGTTTAATAAGACAATTAAAACCTTGCAACCAAGTATAATTGATCGCGTAATATGTATTTCTAATTTTCATGAAATAAGCCTGGCCTCTAGTGTCATTTGGGATTAATCGTCAAATATTTTCCTACTGATAACAATTCGAGATCCAGTAGTTATCAGGTGGAATATTGAATATTATGTCTTTGGTTATTTGTCTATACAAGTCTAACCGTTACATTATTATTTGCAAATCTGTTACTGGAGAGTAACGACAATATGGGATATCATGCTTCAACATTAGAGAATGAATTTGGAGAAAACCTTCTGATAATTACAAACACTCGCTGAGCAGCAAGCCCTTCCCTCTAAGCTTTTAATCCGATAAGCTAATTATCTATTTGTTTTTATGAATTGGAAGACATTCTTTGATGTATTACTGAGCTCAATCACCTGAAATTACTGGAGCGTGAGCCACCCAGGCTGGTGGCTCAGCATAGTATTTTATTAACAGAAGGTTTTCTCCAAATTCATTTTCTAATGAATGCATCATAATGTAAATTCGTTGTATCGATCGCAAATATTGCTGGCAGTTGGTTACAAAACAGCAGTATGGCTAACATAATTTCACACATTTATGATAAGATGTGAGATAAGATGTGAAAAATATGGTCTTTTTTAATTCAAGTTTATTGTTGTCAAAAATATGGTCTTTTTTAATTCAAGTTTATTGTTGTCATCATTCAAATACATTATGATAATTTATTTATTAGGTAAACAATTGTACAAACATCTTTAAGATGTCTGACTCTGAATCAACCTTTTAACAACAATAGTTTTCTAAGCAGAAATCTAAATTGTGCCTATATTATTGCGCGCATCCTTTCCAAAAGTGTATGTGTAAACAACAACAGTGCAATGGATATATTTATTTGGACATTGATATTCGACGAAAAAGCAAACAACATAAATATTTTGCTCCCGTTTTTATATTGATATTATTATTCTTATCATCGCTTATCAGCGCATACACTGGTCAGGCCGTATAATTTAAATCTTTCGGGAAATTAAAAAACAGAAAAGAAAACGTTTTTAACAAAACAAGAAGGAATTTTAATGATATAATATTCATTTCCATTTCTGTGGTATACTTCGTAGTATTGTTGATGGGTTCTTAAGGTGTATTTATTATTTTTAATTATAATTTTCTTAATTAACTGTACACGTATGACCGTCTTTCCCTTTCGGACCTTGTGGTGCAAAGATTCTAAATATGATCTTTTTTAATGGAATATTGTCTGCTTTATGATTATTTTCATTTTGTGTACTTGTGGGGGTGTTTGTTTATTTGTTAGTAACGTATACCCAAATGACTACAAACCAATACAGTATATATTCTTTGGTGGACGGTATTACACCGTGACTATCACCGAGAATACTCAAAATGAGATTTCTCTCGTGTACACTTGCGGAGCGAGTACAATCAACATAGGAACACCCTGAGTAAGTCTTACTTACCGTGATCATCACATCCGTCCTTAATCTAAAAAACAATTTCTCTGTCGTAATTGTATTTAGTGTTTCATCCGCCACGAGCGGATAATTCGAGACGTCCGTACCCGCTAATGATTCCAGGGAATTTACCATCACGTATTGGTTACATATGGGTCGGAGACCCTGATTTGAAAATTTGATTTGATTTTACTGAATTCGATTTTTATAAGCATTGATTTGAGTTGTGTAAACGCATATTGAATGATAATGCTGATATCGGGAATTATACAATAACGAGGTTATTTAACGAACATCATACTTACTGGTGACCATTCTTGTTCAAAGTTAAATTTAAAGGATAACAAAAGATATGTTTAGAGTCCATGTGCCTTTCAGCGCAATATAAATCTCAGTTTAAAAAAATAAACACGAACTTCTCACGAAATGACGTAAGGCCCCAGACTAATACGGCTTTTTAAAATATTCGAGCAGATTTGGACCTTAACTATATGTCTTTAATATCTTTAAGAATGAAATTTCAGTAAATTACATAACTGGCCTATTGTGTCCATATTGAGGATTTTCCAACTGCATTGACGCATGATTATATAATAACGTCATAATGAGTTTTGTTGGTACTGTACTTGGTGTATTGGTACCAATAAAAAAATGGTAAGTCTAGATTGGAGCATGAACCACCGCTAGATCAAATATATTGCTAAATTCCATGGTAATGGACGAATAAAACGGAAATAAATTCATTCTTCTGAAATTTGTTTCAATAAAACACAACATAACGTTTAAAAAATCAATTTTAATTGCATCATCATTCCGCCGTAGAATGGTCAGCGACCCTCGTCCAAGCACCTTTCTGTCCACATTTAGCACTCGATCATTTACACACGCAAACGAGTCTTTGAAATATAAAATCAGACGCTTAACTAATTCGGCTCGTGTAACAATCGTTAAAGAATTTCTTTAACGATGTTATGTGATAGTGTTTAACGGAATTCATGTACTGCTAAAAGTAACTTTAGTTCTCAATATTCCAGGCAATCGATGGCACAATTTACAATACCGGTGTAAAAGCCGTGGCCACGTTGTTTTATGATAGAGTGAAGTGTTACTAAAATTCATGACCTTTCCTTGCTTGCTTTCTTCCTTTGCCATCTTCCTTTCTTTCTTTCTTTCTTTAACTTTTCTTTTGTCTGCTTCTTTGTCTTCTCTTCCTTTAATTTTCTTATCATCCTCTTCATTCTTCTTCTGTTTCATTTCCGTCTTCAAATTCTATGTCTAAGCTAAGTCATGGTATCAAGGAGTAACGTTACTTTATTGCAGATCGTGAATAATTTTTCCATGTTAAATGTATAATTCCGTATGCTGAGTTCCAAATGCATTGTGGATTACGTGTATTGTTCTAAAAATGTATTTTTGAAGCCAAAGTTTACACCTATCAAACATTTCATATTAATCTAACTAAATGGAGCTAATTGAAGAACACAAGAACGCTATTTTCAATTGCAAATTAAAGACATTGTCTACGGGCTCGTATTACTTGTAAGATTAAGGATAGTTGCAGTTGTCAACTATCCAAAGATATCGTGTTTGCATATTTTGCAAATTATTTGAATATTAATCTCATTATATATTTACTTTCTTTTTACGTATGTTCAAGAGATAATATGTCTAAGATAGTCCCCTCAATCCAAGCCGAAATATATCAAGGATAAATTTAAGCGTCAGATGTTTTACCAACGATCATTGACCTAATCGTTGTTTCAAAAAGGCTATCTTATCTGGAGCCGAACCTCTCAGGCTATCCATGATATCACTTCACTATTAAAATTCAATCACGTGGAATTCCCTTTCAGGACTTTGAAACACAACAAAAGGAAAAACGGAATTCGACATAAGGAAACAGTTCAATATTGTCATGGAGAAAAGACGAATAGGACAAATGTAGTAGCCTGCAGGAAGATACGTGTTCCTCGATTTCAACTCGGCATGCATGATTGGACTGTAATAGGAATAGAGCAACTTTAACCTTGTTTCAATTATTCAAAGGATTTTAATTTTAAGGCAAAGTTAATACTTTTTGTGCTATGCGGCTATGTAGTTTGCTGTGGTAAGATGTAGATAATGCTGCCGATGTTTATTCCCAGTGAGGTGACAGTAAAGTTAAATCAGTGAAATGTAAATATGTATGGGGACGTTTTTGGCCCGTTTCTTCTGCTTTTCTGAAAGGACAAACTTATAAACATGACAGAATTACGTCCACGTGCAAGCATCTACTAATGTCAAAATAATTTTAAGCTTTCTTTTCAAAGAAACAGACGAAACGTCGTCATTGTGCAAAAACGACGTTGATCAAGTATATGTGTCATTCACCTTTCTATGCGATCGAGTATAAATTCAGCTTTAGAGTTACGATATTTGAATCACGGATCCCATATCCAAATACTTCTTCATTAATCCTAGTGATTAAACGTATAGTGAAGATGATTTACGTTGTTTTAGCACATGTTTAATCCTTTTATGAATATTAAAAATCACTTCAACATTGCTCGTAGGAAACTCGCTATTTGTTCACAATATCCATATGCAGGTTTAGTATGATAATTTAAGAAAACATATTCCTCAAACTCAACTGTCGATACGTTCGTTTCCCTGAAAATAGTTGAAGATCCCCCAAAGATCTTTATCGTGAAAAACGATAACACTTGCCCGATTCCGTGGTGAGACGATAATCTTTGGCTTAATAATAGTTGAGTGTCTCTGTTTTTGTAAAGGTAAATGTTACAGCTAATCCTGGAGAAATTTACGAACAAGTAAATATATCCTTCAGTGTCAGGGGTGTTGTTTTTTATATTCTTGACTCTAAATCGTTTATCACGTTTATCCATGTACAGTTCTCTTTGCGTAAAACCTGTTTGACCTTAAGTATTTTATTCTTTGTCGCCTTTAATGGGTTAAATACACTGACCTATGTTCTTTATAATGCTTTAATCCACTAAAGCATTGATTTGCATGACTTGTACTACTAACCTACCGTATATATCAATAGTATGACTGGTATCCTTCCTTAAAACAACCGCAATTAAACCTCAATCCATTAGTCAATTAACCATCGAGTGATTAATCACTTTCACCAATAAATGAGAACGTGTTTGTATTGCAACAAGTTTGGCCATGTATTGTATGTCAACTTTGATAAATCAGCTGTTGGGTTTCTCGTCTAGGATTACCCGTTCATTTGACAAGCGTGAAATATTCAACGGTGTTGTTACCTATAAACAAGGTTGAAGAAAAATAGAAACAGGGTGTTTCATTTTCATGGAAAAAGAAGGCGTACAAATATAGTACCATTGTGCAGGTCTGCTATCGAGGGCAAAATGGAACAAACAATTAAATTGCTTTATTATCGATTTTGCTCTTGAACGATAAAGTAAACTATTGCAAGTCTGAAGCTCTATAGGAAAGCTTTTACCGGCACGGAACGGAATTAAAAATGCACTTATTTAGAAATAAAATGTGCTCATAATTTTACTAGCAAAATACAGATGTTCCCATTTATGAGCAAAACAATTTTGTAGATCTATTCTGGAAAGGCTGTTCTCCAAAATGTCGAGTACTTTGCAGTAAAACTGTTACTGGTGGTTTGCCACACACGTCATTCCACAACAACGACATTAAACTTTTTAAAGGATTTTGCGTAATGTGTTTCATTCAAATACCAGATATTTGCATTATAAGAAAAAAGCCATTTAGAGTTGTTGTTCGATAATCCACTTTTCAAAATAGTAAAAGTGCACAAATAAATCTTTAAATAACAACGGGCGGATATATATTGCTTAGAAGCATCGAATTTAAATGATATCAGATATTTTATTACATAATTATATCAAAATCCACTCAAATTGGATTAATTTTCAAATTAAGCTCACAATATCGGGTTTACAGTTGTTGCAGTTTCTGAGCCTTGTTTTGATCTGTTTTCAAGATTAAGCAGAGTTACATTTAATAGATTGGAAATTTGTTGCTGCTTGAAAAATGGGAATACGTGTGAGGTTTTAGTTTGTAAAAAGAGGACAAAACATTGTTTAATAGAACAGTCAAAACAGTGCAGCGAAATATTATTGATATTACATAAACCTGTACTTTTAGTGTCATTTGGGATTAATTGTTAAACAATTTGCTACTGAAAACAATCCAGTAGGTTGTATAAAGATAGTGGCGTAGCCCTTCTCTCGATTTTTTTCAGGGATAAAATGCGGACGGCAAAGAGTAAAGTGTCCTTAAAATGACTAACACTGGGACAAAAAATTGACAAATGGGGATGACAATTTGGCTTTGCCCCCAAAATGCTGGCTAGGCTACTGCATAAATGAAGTGCAATATCGAATATAGTTGTATTTTATTATTTGTGACGTGATGAAGCAAATTTAACTCAGAAATATTGATTTTAAGGTAATAGCCAAACAAAGGAAATATTTCCTTTTGTTTCCTTATGTCGCTTTGCAAATGCCTGTTACAATTCAATGAGAAACTGAAAATTGTATATGACCGACTTCAGACTGATTTTGCTTGATCACACCACATTTGCTTTTACAAGTCTAACCGTGACATTATTATTTGCAGAATTGTTACTGGTAAGACAATATGAAAATGTCAGGAAAGGAAAGGCTAAACAGAAATCTAAATTGTACCTATATTATTGCGGACATCCTTTCCAAAAGTGTATCTGTGCAAACAACAACAGTGTTGAAATGGATATATTTATTTGGCCATCATGATTCATGTTATTCGACGAAAAAGCAAACAACGCAAATATTTTCCTCCCGTTTTTATATTGGTAATATTATTCTTGTCATCGCTTATGGATATATACAGACATTGACCATGCCGTATAATTTAAATCTATCGGGAAATTACAAAACAGAAAAGAAAACGTTTTTAATAAAAACAGGCACAAATAATAATGAGATAATATTCCTTTTCCATGTTGTAGTATTGTTGATGGGTTCTTAACGTGGATTTATTTTTCTAATTATAGTTAACTGTACATGTAATACCTTCTTTCCCCTTTTGACCTTGGGGTGCAAAGATTCTCTCTTTAATGGAATATTGTCTGCTTAAAAATTATTTTCATTTTGTTTGTGTACTTGTGGGGTGTTTGTTTGCTCGTATATCCAAATGACTATAAATCAATAAAGTATTAATTCTTTGTGGGACAGTATTACAACGTGACTATGACCGGGAATACTTTGCCAGCCTAAAACAACACAAAATGAGATTTCTCTCATCTACACTTTCTACACTTGCGGAGCGAGCACAACTAACATAGGAACACCCTGAGTAAGACTTACTTACAGTGATCATCACATCCGTCCTTAATCTAAAAACAATTTGTTTCTATCGTAATTGTATTTAGTGTTTCATCCGCCACGAGCGGATAATTCGAGACGTCCGTACCCGCTATTGATTCCAGGGAATTTACCATCCCGTATTGGTTACATATGGGTCGGAGACCCTGATTTGAAAATTTGATTTGATTTTACTGAATTCGATTTTTATAAGCATTGATTCGAGGTGTGTAAACGCATATTGAATGATAATGCTGATATCGGGAATTATACAATAACCATGATAACGAGGTTATTTAACGAACATCGTACTTACTGCTGACAATTCTTTTTAAAAATTAAACTTATAGGATAACAATATATATGCTTAGAGTCCATGTGCATGTCAGCGCAATATACTCGTTAACAAATATTATAATAGATACGTGAAATAACCAGGTACCAAGTTAAGTTTTAAATTAAAGCAACTACAATATATCTTGACAACGTAGAACATTATTACACCTTGGAAGAAAAGAGGATTAAACAAAGTTCATTTTGGTAAGCTTTGTTGGCTAGTTCCGGTGTTATTTGGGTTGGAAGGGTGGCTTCCCATGTACTCGTACTTTATCAATTGCAAAGCTATTGCAGAAAAGCTCATTGAAATAGGACAACCAGTTCAAAAGATATGAGCAGTTTTAACTTAAAAGGAGTTTCCAAAACATAAGGAAATAAAAGGAAATGTTTCCTTTGTTTGGCTATTACCTTAAAATCAGTATTTTCGAGTTCCGACTAATTTTGCTTCATCACATCACAAATAATAAAAGACAAACAATCGATATTCCACCTCTTTATGGAGTAGCCAGTTTGCCGTCCCCATTGTATCCCTGAACATTTCAGGGGGGGATTTCTACGCCACTATCTTTATACAGACTACTGGATCACGGATTGTTTTCAGTAGCAAAATATTTGGCGGTTAATCACAAATGACACTAAAAAGGCCACGCTTATATCATGAAAATAAAACCACAAACGTATTCCTATTTTTCAAGCAGCAACACATTTCCAAAAATGTAACTCTGCTTAATCTTGAAAACAGATCAAAACAAGGCTCAGAAACTGCAACAACTGTAAACCCGATACTGTGAGCTTAATTTGAAAATTAATCCAATTTGAGTCGATTTTGATATAATTATGTATTAAAATATCTGATATCATTTAAATTCAATGCTTCTAAGCAATATATATCCGCCTGTTGTTATTTAAAGATTTATTTGTGCACTTTTACTATTTTGAAAAGTGGATTATCGAACAACAACTCTAAATGGCTTTTTTCTTATAATGCAAATATCTGGTATTTGAATGAAACACATTACGCAAAATCTTTTAACAAGTTTAATGTCTTTGTTGTGTAATGACGTGCGTAGCAAACCGCCAGTAACAAATTATTTTACTGGCTGTTCTCAACAGTTTGGAGAACAGCCTTTCAAGAATAGATCTACAAATATTGTTTTTTCATAAATTGGAACATCTGTGTTTTGCTAATAAAAATTTTAAGCATATTTTGTTTCCAAATAAGTGCTTTCATAATTCCATTCCGTGCCGGTAAAAGCCTTCCTATAGAGCTTATTAATATTATACTTTATTGTTCAAGAGCAAAAACGGAAATATGGGAATTTTTCCATGAAAATTAAACACCCTGTTTCTATTTTTCTTCAACCTTGTTTATAGGTAGCAACACCGTTGAATATCGCACGCTTGTCAAATGAACGGGTAATCCTAGACGAGAAACCCAACAGCTGATTTATCAAAGCTGACATACAATACATGGCCAAACTTGTTGCAATACAAACACGTTCTCATTTATTGGTGAAAGTGATTAATCACTCGATTGGTTAATTGACTAATGGATTGAGTTTTAATTGCGGTTATTTTAAGGAAGGATAACAGTCATACTATTGATATATACGGTAGGTTAGTAGTACAAGTCATGCAAATCAATGCTATAGTGGATTAAAGCATATATTTAAGAACATAGGTTAGTGTCTTTAACCCATTTAAGGCGACAAAGAATAAAATACTTGAGGTCAAACGGTTGTACGGTAAGAGAACTGTACATGGATAAACATGATAAATGTTTTAAAGTCAAGAAAATAAAAAACAATGCCCCTGACACTGAAGGATATTATTTGCTCTGTTCGTAAATTTCTCCAGGATTAGCTGTGACATTTACCTTTACAAAAACACAGATACTCAACTATTATTAAGCCAAAGATTATCGCCTCACCACAGAATCGGGCAAATGATTTCACGATTTGTACGTAAACATGGTAAAGAGTCTTTGGGGGAAATTCAGTTATTTTCAGGGAAACGTACGTATCGCCAGTTGAGTTTGAGGAATATGTTTTCTTAGTTTTCCCAAATTATCATACTATATTTGCATATGGATATTGTGAACAAATAGCGAGTTTCCTACGAGGAATATTGAAGTGATTTTTAATATTCTCATCTATTGTCTTAAAAAGAAAGAAACATGTGCTAAAACAACGTAAATCATCTTCACTATACATGTTTAATCACTAAGATTAATGAAGAAGTTGGTGGATATGGAATCCGTGATTCAAATATCGCGAATCTAAGGCTGAATTTATACTCGATCGCTTAGAAAGGTGAATGACACGTGTGCTTGATCAACGTCGTTTTTGCACACTGACGACGTTTTTGGTCTGTTTCTTCTGCTTCTTTGAAAAGAAAAGCTTCAAACTTTGATATGATTAGATGCTGACATGTAGACGTAATTCTGTCATGTTTTATAAGTTTGTCCTGTCAGAAAAGCAGGAGAAACGGGACAAAAACCTTCATCAGTCTTGGATATTATGTCAAAACGTTGCTCCGACAGAATATGTATACAGATACATTTAACTTTGCTGCCACCTCGCTGGTTAAATCTGAACCCGAATACACATCGGCATCATTATCTACATCTTACAACAGCAAACTACATAGCCGCATAGCACAAAAATTATTAACTTTGCCTTAAAATCAAAATCCTTTGAATAATTGAAACAAGGTTAAAGTTGCTCTATTCCTATTACAGTCCAATCATGCATGCCGAGTTTAAATCGAGGAACACGTATCTTCCTGCAGGCTACTACGTTTGTCCTATTCGTCTTTTTCTCCATGACAATATTGAACTGTTTCCTTATGTCGAATTCCGTTTTTCCTTTTGTTGTGTTTCAAAGTCCTGCAAGGGAATTCAATGTGATTGAATTCTAATAGTGAAGTGATATCATGGATAGCCTGAGGAGTTCGGCTCCAGATAAGATGGCCTTTTTGAAACAACGATTAGGTCAATGATCGTTAGTAAAACATTCTGACGCTTAAATTCATCCTTGATATATTTCGGCTTGGATCTTAGACATAATATCCCCAGAACATACTGAAAAAGAAAGTAAAGCTATAATTAAAGATTCAAATAATTTGCAACACACGCATTTTGTCTTGATTTACGACGTTCTGCATGTACATGTACAGTTGAGATATGCACCAAAATTTGAATCGGAATTTAAGAATACTTTAAAAATGCGCAAAATAAGACAACTATGATATCTTTGAAAACTAGATCAGTCTTTCTGTTTATCTGAGTCCGTATGATATCATACTGATTTGAAATTACATGTATATTAAGGGATCCAAAATGAGCGTTTATTGCGTTTCGACAGTATTTTTTGTGGGACATGAGAGCACCTCAGACCTATCGAATTGCATTCTGAATACGAAGCATGTCTTTCTGATATCAACTAATTTTCATTTTTTTTAAATCACAATATAATACAAATTTTATGACAAATTATAAAAATTTGATATTTGTCAAATTTTGATATATAACAGTCCTCGAAGTAAATTATATAAATCTAATGATATATTCTTAAAGTGTATGTAGCAGGAGGAAAAGCCGACGGTTAATTGAAAATTTTGACCTTTCATATTGAAGATATGGATTTTTTTCCCAAAAAGACATAATTTTTTTTGGTGTTTTGGGAAAAAAAATCCATATCTTCAATACGAAAGGTCAAAATGTTCAATTGATCATCGGCTTTTCATCCCACCTACATACACTTTAAGTATAAATCATCAGATTTATAAAGTTTACTTCAAGTACTGTTAAATATCAAAAATATCAATTTTTAATGATTTGCCATAGAATGTGTATTAAATTGCGAATTTCAAAAATCAAAATTATTTGATATCAGAATGACATTCTTCGTATTCAGAATGCAATTCGATATGTCTGATGTGCTCTAATGTCCCAAAATAAATACTGTCCAAACGTTCATACCCCAGCCCTTAAATGATCTTCAGCAAAACGAATATACACAGTTATGGAAAAAAGTATCGCATACTTCTTTTTTGTTTTTATACGCACTCCTTTTTTCTTGAAAGACAATGCCGTGTTAAAATGACGTTTTCATCAGGCAACATAGTTACTAGGATGACAGAATTTAACAAAAACGAGGTCTTAATGACCTTTTTTTAATGAAAAAGTATAAACACAAATTGCTTTCAGAAGATCTCAACAAATATATGATAACATATGCCAACAAATTGAAAGGGTCAACACTTCAGCAACGAAGAAAAATATCGCGCCTCGTCACAATGCATTCAGTACCAAGAAATCTCTGTTCGAATTCCAGAGTACATACAAAGACAACCAACCACTCACACTCGTCAGTTACATCTTGCTAAATTTCGTGTCATGACGACCGGTGTCAGCAATCATATTTCTTAGTCACATATTGCCTCTATGACAACTTTACTTAGTACATTTGTAGATAAACATCCGGAGTATATTTTGTAGAAATAATCATCACAAATCATAGCAAGCGAATATCATTTCCCTCTGATTTTTCATGTTTCGGGGAGTTTCTACTGACTAAAACACGTTTTAAGCAAGCTCATGATATAAAAGAAGGTGACAATTGCAAACTATTGCCCATGAATAGTAACTGTAGTATACCGACATATTTTTTGAATGTTTGTTATATTTCAGTGTATTGTAAGGTAAATATTTTTAACGTAAGACGCAGTTTTGATTTTGATAAGCGGACGTCAATTTCATTGGGAAAGGGCACAATAAATCTGGCAAAAATGTATTGTTTGTAAGAAGTTCAATAAGCTTGTAAATAAAAACATAGAAGAAGACTTACGTGACATGACAAGGTAATTGAACACTCTAAAAAATAAAACATGCAAACACGATATCTTTGGATAGTTGACAACCGCAAATATCCTTAATCTTACAAGTAATTCGAGCTTCTAGATGTCTTTAATTTGCAATTGAAAATAGCGTTCTTATGTTGTTCAATTAGCTCCATTTAGTAAGATTAATATGAAATGTTCATATATGTAAACTTTTACATAAAATGAATTTTTAGAATAATACACGTAATCTACAATGTATTCAGAACTAGCATACGGATTATACATTTAAGATGGAAAAATTATTCATGATATGCAAGAAAGTAATGTTTCTCCTTGACACCATGACTTAGCTTAGACACAGAATTTGAAGACGGAAATGAAACAGAAGAAGAATGAAGAAGAATAAATCAAAAGCAGAAGATGATAAGAAACGGGAGAAAATTAAAGGAAGATAAGACAAAGTAGCAGAAAAAGTAACAAAAAAGTCGAAATAATGATGAAAGAAAGAAAGAAAGAAAGAAAGAAAGAGAGAAAGAGAGAGAAAGAAAGAAAGAAAGAAAGAAAGAATAACTGGTCTATTGTGTGCATATTGAGGATTTCCCAACTGCATTGACGCATAAATAACGTCATAATGAATTTTGTTGGTACTCTATAAAAAGGCTGTATATTATTATCAATAAAGTAAGTCTGTATTGGAGCATGAACCACCGCTAGGTAAAATATGTTGCTAAATTCCATGGTAATGGAAGAATAAAACGGATACAATTTCATTCTTCTGAAATTTGTTTGAATAAAACACAACATAACGTTTAAAAAAATCAATTTTAAATACATCATCATTCCGCCGTAGATTGGTCAGCGACCCTCGTCCAAGCATCTCTCTGTCGACCTATACAAATTTAGCACTCGATTATTTACACACGCAAACGAGCCTTTGAAATATAAAATCAGACGCTAAACTTATTCGGCTCGTGCAAAAATCGTTCAAGAATTTCTTTAGCGGTGTTATGTGATAGTGTTTAACGGAATTTATGTACTACTCAAAGTAACTGTACTTCTCAATAGTCCAGGCAATCGATGGCACAATTTACGTTACCGGTGTTAAAGCCGTGGCCATGTTTTTTTCTATAATCAAGTGAAGTCCCAGCAAACACAAAAACGTTTTAAAAACGTTTTAAATTAGTTATATTTTGGCTTTTGGTTTAGGTAAAAACGTTTTAATAACATTAAAATGTCGGGTTATATAAAGGTCATGATAACGTTTTAAAACGTTTTGTATGAAAACACACTACAGCAATATTTTTAAATGTTTTCAAAAAATGTTATTGTGAACTATTTTTACAAACATTTTTGCCAAATATTGTGTCAATACTTAAATAACATTATGTTACTTTGTCTTCTCTTCCTTTAATTTTCTCCCGTTTCTTATCATCTTCTGCTTTTGATTGTTTTTCATTCTTCACTCTATGTCTAAACTAAGTCGTGGTGTCAAGTCGAAACATTACTTTATTGCAGATCATGAATAATTGTGTCCATGTTAAATGTTTATTCCGTATGCTAGTTCCGAATACATTGCGGATTACTTGTATTATTCTAAAAAATCATTTTTGAAGTAAAATCTAATTCTCCCGTTCCTTATCATTCTCTGCTTTTTCTTCATCTTAATTCTTCTTCATTCTTCTTCTGTTTCATTTCCGTCTTCAAACTCTATGTCTAAGCTAAGTTGTGGTGCAATTGCAGATCATGAATAATTTTTCCATGTTAAATGTATATTCCGTATCTTAACTCCGAATTCATTGTGGATTACGTGTATTATTCTAAAAATTCATTTTTGAAGTCAAAGTCACCTATGAACATTTCATTTAATCTTACTAAATGGAGCTAATTGAACAACATAAGAACGCTATTTTCAATTGCAAAATTAAAGACATCTAGAAGGTCGTATTACTTGTAAGATTAAGGATATTTGCAGTTGTCAACTATCCAAAGATATCGTGTTTGCAGAGTGTTCAATTACCTTGAGTCATGTCACGTAAGTCTTCTATGTTTTTATTTACAATCCAGGGCAATAACCTCATATTGATACCACTCAGATTTTTAAACCTCTTACAAGCAATACATTTCTCTTTCTAATCCAAACAGCAATGACATATTTTTACCAGATTTATCACCTTCTCTACCACGAGTTTGCTTAAAATGTCTTTTACTCAGTATATAACTCCCAGAAACATGAAAAATAAATCTGAATAAGGAAGTGATATTCGCGATGATTAGTTCTACAAAAATGTACCCCGGATGTTTGTCTACATCTACATCTTTATCTACATCTACAACAATACTTTGTAAAGTTACGTATAAAGGCAATATCTGACTAAGAAATATGATTGCTGACGACGGGTTGTCAATAGACACGGCTCCGAATAGTCCATTCCGGTGTTGTTTCGAGGGGGGAGGAGTTGAATTTGTAGGTGTTGGGAAATGGATCTAAAACATGATATTTAGCAGGATGAAACTGACACGTGTGAGTGGCTGGTTGTTTTTGTATGTATTCTGGAATTGGAACAGAGATTTTTGGAGCTAAATCCTGTGTACTGTGATGAGGCGCGATATTTGTCTTCGGTGCTGAAGTTATTCAGTTCAATTTGTTGAGAATATGGGTATAAATGTGATTTTATATTTGTTGAGATTTGCTGCAAAACAATTTGTGTTGATACTTTTTCATAAATAAGTCATAATTTGCAAAAAAAATGTCGTTTAAGACCTCGGTTTTGTTAATTTCTGTCGTCCTAGTATTCTGTCTGATAAAAACATAATTTTATCACAACATATGAACTTAGGAACATTAATGCATTCATGCAATATTATGGAATGATTTTCCAATAAAAAAAAAATCAGCGCGACGTTTTAAAAAAATATTCGAAACTTGTTTCAATGACTGTGTATATTTGTTCTTTCAAATCAGTATAGAATCATATGAAATCAGATAAATCGAAAGACTGATCTAGTTTAAAAAGATATCATAATATCTCGCGGAGTCGGACTTGTGCGACGGTCAAGGATCTTATTCCATTCGCAGACAGCCTCACTCAGGGCAGTGGTGCACAATTTACCTGGAGAGAATCCCTGCTGGTCTGAATACAAAAGGTTATTATTCAAAAGGTGACTGCGAATATGGTCAGAAACAATCGGCCCTGATTTGGTAAAACGATCTAACTTGAAATTTGGAAATTTTGAGATAAATCCATATCATGGGTAATGTGAGGGCGCTCTTTCCATTGGTGACATCCTCAAATAACCACCATGCCGACAAATAATGAGATTTTTATATTTTCTAAGACATTAGATCTGTTTAATAATTCATTTTATTCAAAAAGAAAAACGGCAAGTGTTCAAACTTTAAAGCTCTTTTTCTCGAAACAGCGATTTTAATTTCAAGTTAGATCATTTTACCAAATCAGGGCCGCAATGCTCTCCAACATTTTTACAACAATGGATGTGAGAGCAATCGGGCGATAGTTTTTAAGATCACACCGATTACCTTTTTATATACAGGCACAACATTTGCTGTCTTCCAACAATAGACATGTTAAAAATACGAGTAAGAACAGGGCTGATGGAATTAGCACACAATTTTAAGGCGTGGGGTATGAACGTTTGGACAGTATTTATTTTGGGACATTAGAGCGCATCAGACATATCGAATTGCATTCTGAATACGAAGAATGTCATTCTGATATCAAATAATTTTGATTTTTGAAATTCGCAATTTAATACACATTTTATGGCAAATCATTAAAATTGATATTTTTGATATTTAACAGTACTTGAAGTAAACTTTATAAATCTGATGATTTATACTTAAAGTCTATGTAGGTGGGATGAAAAGCCGATGATCAATTGAAAATTTTGACCTTTTGTATTGAAGATATGGATTTTTTTTTTTTTTTTTCACCAAAAAAAAAAGGTCTTTTTGGGAAAAAAATCCATATCTTCAATATGAAAAGTCAAAATTTTCAATTGACCGTCGGCTTTTCCTCCCTGCTACATACACTTTAAGAATATATCATTAGATTTATATAATTTACTTCGAGGACTGTTATATATCAAAAATTTGAAAAATATCAAATTTTTATTATTTGTCATAAAATTTGTATTATATTGTGATTTTCAAAAATGAAAATTATTTGATATCAGAAAGACATGCTTCGTATTCAGAATGCAATTCGATAGGTCTGAGGTGCTCTCATGTCCTACAAAAAATACTGTCGAAATGCAATAAACGCTCATTTTAGATCCCTTAACATACGACAAAATATATCATCAGGACCAACTGTTTATCAGGGGACAGAGGCTTGATTGTTTGAAGCACCATGTCAATAGATATAATAATGTGACTTACGGTAGGAACATTAAAGTCATAATGTACGATCTTATAATATAAATTTGGTTAATTTTTTTCAAACCTGATTTTTTGGCATATTTGTAATGCTTACACATGTCACAACTTGCACCTAAATGGAATCAGCCAAATTTGTTGTGTTTGTAGGTAAACAGAGCAAAGTTCGACATAAAGTCATAATTCAAGAAATTATGACTTTATGTCCGCTCATAGAACTGCGTGTTAAACGGCCAAAATAACAAGCAGTGTTTCTTTCACGTTACCTCGTTATTTCAGCTCAAAATGGACAGAAACCATTCCCGATCATTATTACTAGTATTATTTCAGCATTTTGAGTATATAATGACAAATTTAAAATTTGAAGGAAATCGTACATTAAGCCTTTAAGTTCAGGTGATGTTATTTCCCTGACATCGGAATTGGTAAAATAACTGGTAAACAGTTTGTTGAAGCCATTGGCTATAACAGTGTGATTTGATGACTGGGCACCATCAATAACAAAAGAACGATAATCTGGTTCAGCACGTTGGGATCGAACAAAAGACCAAAAGCTCTTTAAATTATCATTCAATGGAAAAATGGCTAATTTTGGGTGGAATTTTCTAATATTCAGAACTCTCACAGTTAAATGTCACTAATATCAGGTGAAACTATATGATTTAGATGCCAAATGATCAAAAGCTCAACATAGGTTGACCTGAGACTTTTCTTGTTTTAACGCACTGAACCGTAAACACCTTAAAATGGCAGTGTGCCCTCGAAGCTGAAAGTTACAATATATAGTAAGGTGAATATTTACTAAAAACCGAAGCCGTGCGTATGAATTTTGGTACTATTACAACAAAAATGTCATATAATGAGAGAAAATATACCATTTTGAAGCACCAAATCCTAAAAAGTACTTTTTGGCTATATATATAACTTGATCAATTTCAGCGATTTTAATGCAGTCTTTTCAGATGCCATGCAAACAAATAGTTACTCGTCGTATTTCCATGTATCACCCAGGCCTAAAAGTGGTATATAACCTATTGGTCTGTTTCTTTTGCGTTTCTGGAACAGCTTATAATATAAACTGGACCCTCTTTCACTGGGATACCCACAACCTGAAATTTCCGGGGGAATATACCCACCAAACTTAAAAATGATGTGTTCCCCGCGGCGCGTGGCCACAAACTTGGGTTGATATCGTTTCAACCGCTCGTATCAATTGAGAAAAACTTTTCCTTTTCAGAAAAGCAGAACAAACGGCAAAAACGACGTAGATCTAATACGTGTATCATACGTGTGATTCGCCTTTCTAAAGCTGAATTTATACTCGATCACTTTTGCAGAAAAGCGATTCTCACGCATGCTCAGTGTTTACTTACATTTGCAGAGCGTCAAGCCGATCAATCGATTCAAATCGCTGAGGCAAAAACGACGTCGCTTTTGCAAGTTGAAGAAATCTCCACTTCCCAGCGATATCACTTGACACGTGAATGCGTCAACCAATCATATACAACCAACTGGATCTATTATTTTGCTAATTGATTTACCTTTCTCGATTATGAACTTTTGATGATGAATTAATTCAAAACAATAATTATTGACAGCAACTGATATTTTAAAAATGTAATTTGTGGCATTTAGAATATTTTAATTGTCGTCTGCAATCACTATCGCCGTGATAAGTATAAATGCAAAAGCGACGAGCGATGCATCGCAAAATTCGGCGATTGCCCGTCGGTTTCCAAAAGCGTTTTATCGCAATCGCTCGGCGATTGAGTATAAATTCAGCTTAAGAGATCCAGTATAAATTCAGCTTAGAGTCACGATACCTGATTTAAATCCCGAATCCCCATCCATCAATTTCTTCATTAATACTAGTGATTGTATAATATGTATAGTGGAAATGACTTACGTTGTTTCATCATTTTCAAGACAGTCGGTGCCGATATTAAAAATCACTTCAACATTACTCGTTTGAAACTCTATTTGTTCAAAATATCCATATGCACGTCTTCCTTAAAATAACTTAATTTCCCGGGACGCTCCTTACGTGCAAAACATGAATAACGATCAAATTTGCCCGATCCCGAGGTGAGACGATGATAATCTTTGCCATAATAATAGTTCAGTATCTCTCTTTTCGTAAATGATACCATTAATCCTGGAGAAATTTATAAACAGGGCAAATAATATCATTCAGTGTCAGGGACATTAACGATCGTTATATATTTATATATTTGGTTGACTTTCAAACATTTATCAATGCAGAATTGTATTGTCGTAAAAGTTGTTGAGGAGGTCAAACGTGTCATCCGCGAAGATCAAAAATGTGAAATATAGAAATACATTTTATATAGAATATGATTTTATTGAGATATGTTAATCTTGATCTTTCCTTTGATTTCCAGCGGCACAAATGAAATAATTTTACAAAAATAATCATCAGTGTGAACAGGTCCACAAGCATGATTGTGATGGTGGTTGTGGTGGTTGTGGTGGTGGTGGTGGTTATGATGGTGGTGGTTATGATGGTGGTGGTGTTGGTGGTGATGGTGGGGGTTGTGCAGGACTTTGTGAGCTTAAAATCGGTTTGAATATTAAAGTGGACATTTCCACTTTAAAGAGAACTTTTGAATATTTGCCCTCAAATAAGATTTTTTTGACATAATTTAATATCATTAACAAAGAGATCCTTTTGATGGGGATGGGGGTGCAAACAAAAAAGCCTTACCTCCACCATTGTTATTTTAATCAACAGACATTGGAAAATGATACTTTTTTCAGCAGATTGCAAAACTGCTACAAGAAAACGCTTTACCTCAAGCAGGTTTTTTCTTTGTTACCATAAATGGGTCAAATACATTGACCGATTCTTTAACATATGCTTTAATCCACTAAAGCATTGATTTGCATGACTTGTACTACTAACCTACCGTATATATCAATAGTCCGACTTTTATCCTTCCTTAAAATAACCGCAATTAAACCTCAATCCATTAGTCAATTAACCAATCGAGTGATTAATCACTTTCACCAATAAATGAAAACGTGTTTGTATTGCAACAAGTTTGGCCATGTATTGTATGTCAGCAGTCTGTAGCACAACGGCACCCCGTTTACAGTAAAATACAACGGCTGGCAGTTGTCAACAACGGCTGCTCGTTGCCAATTCTGCAAATCGGATTTGGGCTCTCTTTTTCCTAATTTGTGCTCACTATTAGGGAATTGTATGCATATTTTAATGCTGGCAACATTGCTTTTTCCGCCCAACGATCACATGACGTCATCGATTTCAACTCCGACCCTGCCACAGTCGAGATAATCATGAAAATGGAGACGATATTGACATGTTTTTGGTCAGAAACGGGCAACTTCATGAGCCAATTACGGTGCTTTACCGGAATAATTTGGTGAGTTGGAATAATTTTTGTACTAAAATGATGTTCGGTGTGCATGAATCCGCAAAAATATTGCTGGGTAAATCGTTCTTTCATTGGGGTAAATCGTCTGGGAAATGGGCTATTTCCAACAAATTTGCATTCACCAACGAGTACACGTTGACCATATCAACGCCGTGTCGTTGTTGTCAGAATTATCAACGTGATTGCGTTGTCCACCATTTAGAGTTCAGATCATGACAATGGCTGTCCGTTGACAATCAACGGTACGGCGTTGATCTGTGATAAACGTAGCGCGTAGATTGCTGATACAATCTGATCATGTTGACCTGTTTGTCGTTTTTTAGAACATTGTTGCACGACTGCAGAATTCGACAACTTTTCACTATGTTTTCATTGTCTTCTTCTTCTACCGGTGAGTACATTCCTCTCTTCGAGAGTATCGTCGTACTGTGTGCAGTGCAAATGTGGACGAGCGGGAACACGGCTTCTAGCTGCTCATGAAGAAAAATATATACAGGTGCAGTTGCAGACAAGGTGCGAGTAAAAAGAATCCAAGACTTGAGGACTAACGTAGAGCCAGTGGACGCAGATTATTTCTAAACTGGTCCAGGGATTCTGCTGACACTACGGATGCTGGGAGTCGGTTCCAGATGCAGATGACACTCGGGAAAAATGAGTACTGGTAGGCTTGAATCCTGCAGTGCTGCTGCCTGTACTGCATGTTGTGTCCTCTGGTGGTCTCGGAGGATTGGTACAGGAAAGGAGGGCCAGATGGAATGGCTACCAGACCATGAACAATGCGGTACATCATGATCATTTTGTTGTGAGCTCGCCTGTCATGAAGGGTCTTCCAGTTAAGATCTTCCAGCATGCTGGTGACACTATGCCTCTGGTCGTAGTCTGACTTGACGAACCGGGCAGCACGCCTCTGTACCATATCAATCTGATTCACAAGGTCTTTGGTTGGAGGGTCCCAGACTGATGAGGCATATTCAAGCGTTGGGCGGACGTAGGTGTTGTAAGCCTTCTCCTTAATCTTGCTGGGGCATTTCCTGAGGTTTCTCTGTAGGAATCCACGGGTACTGTTAGCCTTCTTGCAGATGTTGTTTACATGGGCTTTCCAATTCAGGTTGCTTTGAATGGTGACACCTAGGTATTTCGCCTTGTCGACAGTGCAGAGTGTAGTCCCATGGATGGAATATTGGGCATCAATGATCTTTTTCTTATTGGTGACTCTGAGCACTTCACACTTATCAGGATTAAAAGCCATCTGCCAGGTCTTCTCCCAGGTCTGAAGTCGGTCTAGATCATCTTGGAGGGCAGTTACGTCATCGTTGGTTTGGATACGTCTGTATAGGAGAGCGTCATCAGCGAAGAGGCGGATGCTTGATGTGACAGCATCAGGTAAGTCATTTATGAAGACCAAAAATAGAAGTGGACCCAATACGGTCCCTTGGGGAACGCCTGATGTTACGCTTGATGTGAAGCTCCTCTGCCCTTCCAAGACAACCTGCTGGGTGCGGCCAGATAGAAAGTCACGGATCCATGCGAGAAGGTTACCCCGTACGCCAACATGATGAAGTTTGCGCAGGAGACGTTCATGGGGGACCCGGTCGAAGGCCTTAGAAAAGTCAAGTAAGATGGCGTCAACCTGTTCTTTGTCACGGAGTCCCTCGGCCAGGTCGTTGATTGTCAGAAGCAGCTGCGACTCACAGGAGTGTTTTTTTCGGAAGCCGAACTGCTTGTCCGTAAGGATACCATGCTTGTCAAGGTGGTGAATGATCTGGCTGTGTAGGATGTGTTCCATTAACTTGCCAATGATGGATGTCAGGAGATGGGACGATAATTCTCAGGCTTGTGTCTGTCGCCTTTCTTAAAGATGGGTGAGACATCAGCTGTCTTCCACTGGGTGGGGATCTTGCCTTGATGTAGTGAGGCCTGAAACAGCATAGTTAAGGCTGGCGCCAGTTCGTCTGCTCCTTCTTTAAGTAGGTATGCAGGTATGTTGTCTGGGCCGCAAGCAGAGAATGGTTTGGTGTTAGAAAGCAATTTCCGAACTCCCTCCACATTGATTGTAAAGCTGGGTACAGTAGGGTGGATCTCCGGTCCCAGGTCTGGAAGTGAAGTGGTGTCTTCAGTCGTAAAAACAGAAACAAACTGGTTGTTAAGAAGATTGGCCTTAACAGTGCTGTCAGATTGAAGAATGCCATCCTTCATGATTGGGGCGACTCCGGTGTTGTCACATCTTTTGCCTTTAATAAAGGACCAAACCTTTTTGGAGTTGTTGCTGTCATCATCACAAATCATATTACAAACATAGTCACTGTAGGTTTTTCGACAGTCAGTTTGCATCTGCTTCTTCCGTTTCCGATATCTCTCACGGTCTTTATTGGATTTAGACTTTTTGCTTTTAGGTAGGCCTTTTTTTCTTTCTAGACAGTGATTTTAAATGTCTGTTTATCCATGGTTGGTTGAACCGGGTAGTGGCAGTTTTAGATGGTACACAATCATCCAGGATCTGTAGCAGATCTACAGTCACTCGATCCCATAACTCATCAATTGGAGTGTCCAAGGAGTATGATGTGGTGAAGTTGTTTGAAAACTCACTAAGGTGGGATTTGACTTCCGATAAGTCGGCTTTCTGCCACAGTAGAATTTTTCTTGGTATTGGTTTCTGCCGTTTGGCACGCACATCCGAGATAGCAAGCACCATTTCATGGTCACTTACCCCAGGCAGAGGGGTGCACTTGTTAATGAGTGATGGCCGGTTTGTTAGAAATAGATCTAATATACTGTCTTGCCTTGTACAGAAATCAACAATCTGGGTTAGGCCAAGATCGTGGAAGGTTGCCAGGAAGCATTCGTTGATAGATTTCTTGTACTGGTGACCGCAGATGGATTCGGTTGGCCATGATATGTCAGGCAGATTGAAATCGCCACTCACCCACACAGTAGCACATGGAAATCTGGTCATGATGTCGCGTATGGCTTGGCAACATTTCTGGGCGTAGTCCAAATCATTTCTTGGTGGTCTATAAGCCGAGATGATAACCAGTGGTTTCTGTTGGTAAAGCTCAACCTTAGTGGCTACTATTTCACAGTCGGTAACAACTGTAATTTCACTGTCTACAAGATCATGTTTCGTAGCGATCAAAACTCCACCGTAGCCATCTGAGCGATCTTTGCGAAGAGGGGCATTATAACCAGGTGGCATCATTTCGCTGCTCAGCATGTCCGGTTTAAGCCAGGTCTCGTTTGCTATGATGACATCTGGTTGACTGGAGTCTACCGCTTCCCAAAAAGCTTCCTTCTTTGCTTTACAGCTTTGCAAGTTGGCAGACAAAATCTTTAAGGGTCTAGAAACATTTTTCTTTCTGTTAGTTCTTTTTATGGGGGATGAGCGTTGAAGCGGTGAACCAATATCCGAGCTGTCCGCTGCACTACCGGATGAACTGTGCCTACTTGAATTGACACTAGCGTTTGCTGGCATGGGAGCAGTTGGGTCGTGGTTTAGGCTGGATAGAGCATCAAATCGGTTTTCAGATTCAGAAACATAGGTGTCGAGGAGGGATGTGGAATAATTTGGGGTGTCACAATTAGCACATATCCATGTGACATCAGATCTGTTAATTCTGTCATACGATTCGGAAGACATGCCCATGCAGTCTGTGTGAAACCAAGTATCACAGGTATCGCATGCAGCAGCCATTCTTGTCCGAGACCAACGTACAGCCTTTTTTTTTTTTTTTCAGGGATATTTGGGGGTGTATGGGCCAGGATTTGATTCAGTGTCACAAGATTGAGTTATCAGCAGGATACAAATATACAGTAAAACGAGTTTCTTATTCATGTGAACTGGGTATGCCTTAATGCTGGGTGTAGATAACAGGTTGATACTAGCTATAAAGGATGCTTGGAGCGACTGATGGTAGCAATGGTGATTTGGCTCAAACAAGCTAGCAGCTGGGTATGAAGCAGAGGAGTTCTGCTCAGACTGTCTATATGGTGCAGTAAACTGTTCATATGTACAAAAGTTACTTGCCAGGCATAATAAAACCAACAGTGATAAAATCAGGTAGCACTTAAACATTGTCACAAACTTCAAAGTGTTCACAAATAATGATGATGATGTTGATGATCAAAGACAAGGGAAACGAACAAGAGGTATGATCATGGGAAGGATCAAGGGTTATGATCATGGGAAGGAACATTGGGAAATGGATGGGTGACAGAAGGTATCACAGCACAGTGGATTGCAAATGTTCATCAAAGTCAAGTCATGAATATAACAGTAAACAAGATGGTCGCCATATTGTTCATGCACTAGTCAGTCTACTACTGGTACTGTACTCACGAAGGGCCCTGCCCTATGCTGTGGTGCTTGTTGACAAGGTGAGAAGATAAGCTTAATGAAACTCCACACAATGGATCTCCAAAAACGATCACCAAAATGATGGAAACAATCTTGCATAAAAGATGGGGTGGTAGATTGCATCAGAAAGCAGGAAATCGGCTTGAGTCCGTAAAAAGGACGATTTTTAGGAAGGTTTAGGTGAGAGCAAAACAGAATACGTGTTCCCGCGACTCGTGACCTTTGACCTGATTATGTACATGTACACAAATTAAAGCTTACCGATCTCTTATAACTAATTCATGATGATAATATGCCTGATTAAACATGTTTTTTAGTAATAGTCATCGTGATCATGCAGGGTCAGTACGCGTACATGTGCATGGTATTTAGGTATGCATGTGTATGTATACACCCGGGGCCAGGGTATACAAATTGGAATGTATGTCAAATGTATACGTAGACAGTAGCAGCGCCACGAATGGGGCAAATTTCCCCCAGTCAGAGTTCTTTGGCCTTCCAGTTGTGGTCTGTACCCCTACGCCACTGTGCCCCGGACCTTGCTCGATAAGTGTATATAACCACGAATTTGCTCATCGTCGACACAGATGGCTTCACATGCATGCAAAGCTAGAGTCAGATTCGCTGAAGCATGACTCCGTGTTTGGAAGTTCAGTTGTTTACACCATTGTTTACCAAGGTATTTTGTGGTGAACTTGCATTCCTTGATATTAAAATTTTTAGGCCTGATAGTTGCCCCACCCATCATGATTTTGATAATGGATAGAAGTCTCGTAGGGGGAACTTTAGTTGGGAATGTGTACTCTGAAATCTGGAACAGAATTTGAAGAACCACCGATGGCAAATTAAACCAATTTACTGGAATTTCAATCCTCCATTTATCAAACATATTTTATATAGGATTAGACGACGAATAAAAGCATTGTTTTACGCCGGGGGGGGGGGCACACTTTTCAAGTAGGGTCGGTTGGTCAGGATTTTTTTTTTGTGGCTAAAATGACCTTATAATATCACCACAAAAATCTTGCAAAATTTGATGCTTTTTCTGCAAACATATTTTGAAAATATTCTGATTTTTTTTTTTTGAGAGCACATCAGACATATCGAATTGCATATTTTTAAAACGAGGAATGTCCTCCTGATGAAAATATTGATATCAAATAATTTTTTTTTTTTTGAAAAGATCTTTTGGGAAAAAAAATCTATATCTTCAAAAGGTCAAAATTTTCAATTGATTGATATTTGATATCAGAAGGACATTTCTCGTTTTCAAAATGTAATTCAATATGTCTGATGTGCTCTCATATCCCAAAAAAAATACGTAAAACGTCGCTATCTGAGTATCTGAGCTCTTATGAACAAAAATTCTACCAAAACACAAAATCTGGGTCGGTCGGGCCCGTAAAATATTCGCCACTCGCCATAAATATTTTTGTGTATCGTTATTTAACTTTGACCCTATGTCAAGTTTGACTGTCTGATACTTAGTGATAGTGTAACATTAATTTCAAAATAGATCAAGGGTTTTCATACTGCGGAGCTATCTTGCATGTACCGTATTTGTCCGAGTATAGTCCCACCCCCCACATTTTTCGAAAAATTCCAGAAATTGTAAAAAAAAATGATGCTAGGATCATTCATGGTTGACCTAAAAAAACAAAACAAATTCAAGATGTTTTGTGTTTTTAATATGAAAATTGATAATTCAAATTCAATGCATTTTGAGATTCATTAATAGAGTATGACATGAATTCAAGTTATCAAACACAAAACATCTTGAATTTTTTTTTTAGGTCAACCATGAATGATCCTAGCATCTAGGTCTACTCTATAGCTCCAGGAACACTCCAAAAATTTTTTGAAATTCCAGTATAATCCCACCCCCAATTGTGAAAAATTTCCACCTAAAAAACGAGTGGGACTATACTCGGACTAATAATTCAATAATTTTAAATCATTGTTTTTGATTAATTGATCAGCATGTCAGCCATGTCTAAATTAAAAAAAAAAAGCTTTGCTAAATAATTATCTTTTTATTTTCATTTTCCATTTGATTTAATCACAGAACTCGTAAAACACAAAAAACTGTACGATGAAGAGGCAAGCAGCGGAGATGAAGACTGAACTTCAGCAGTTAATGAGGAACTACAAATTAAATGAAAAAGAACTCTGAATTGCAATTGGGATCAACATCATGATCATTGGACTGCCACTGCGACCGTAGGCGAAAGTAATTATAGGGAAGTACAATGTACACCTCGGACGCTATTTGACAAATTAAAAGACACAAAAAACTGTACGATGAAGAGGCAAATGACGGAGAGGAAGACTGAACTTCAGCGGTTAATGAGGAACTACAAATTATTAAAAAGAACTATGAATTGCAATTGGGATTTTCATCATGATCATTGGACTGTCACTGGTAACTGTAGGCAAAAGTAATTTTAGGGAAGTACAATGTAAATCTCGGACGATATTTGACAAAAGATGCATCGTCTTCTTGTTGGATTGTGGATATCATTCCTTGAACCGAAGCCTGCAGAGTGAATGGAACGAAATTTGCATATTTACACGATCTTGATTTGATAAGGAATACAATGAATTGTAATTATTTCACTGTAGCTTGATTTAAAATGTCAGGTACCAAGCTTGAAATCACAAAGCATTTTCTTAATCTACTTCATTACTTTCTGAGGAGAAGGCAAAAAACAAAACAAAAATTTTGACTGAAAATTTTTCTAAAATACTATTGCAAACAATCATCAAAATACTGCCAAGAAAAGAAAGACCAAATTTCGACCAAAAGATTGTACTTGAAAAGTCTGTGGAATTTTAAATACGTTCTAAATGTAGCAGCGCTATACAAATATTTAAAATGTATGTATTGTATATATGTATTTTTTTAAAACTTAGTTCTCTGGTTGTTTGGATGAACAAATTTTAATCACTACCTAGAGCAGCCAGTGCACCTAAACATTGAAAAAACAAACCAACAGTGCATCTGGCCAGATTCGAACCGGCGACCTTCGTATTACTAGCATGACCCTCTTGGCTCTAGCTAATTGAGCCACAGAGGCACACTGGAGAAGAGCGGAAGATTTAAATCTAAGGTATTAGGTTGAATGATGTTCGTCGCGTAATACTTATATAGATTTAAATCTTCCACCCTTCTCCAGTGTGGCTCTGTGGCTCAATTGGCTAGAGCGCCATGCTAGTAATACGAAGGTCATTGGTTCTAATCACGCCAGATGCATTTTTTTCCCACGTTTTTTACATTGATATGCTCTGGCTGCTCTGGGTAAAGATTAAAATTTGACCAATTTTTTTGTGTGTAATTATTAAATTGTATAAATTTAAGGGGGTACTACACCCCTGCCCAATTTTGTGCCTATTTTTGCATTTTTCTCAAATATCATTGCGCATTGGTGACAAGTAAGATATCATCATATGTATATTATAGGGGCAAGGACTACAACTACTGCACTGGAAATTTTATTTCAGCACAGACAACAGTTGTGGAGTTACAGTCAAAAATGAGGGGAAACCAATATTTGATCAATAAATCAATAACTACTTGCCTTGAGTTTTCAGTGCAGTAGTTGTAGTTCTTGCCCCTATAATAAACATATCTTACTTGTCACCAATGTGCTATAATTTTTGAGAAAAATGCAAAAATAGGCACAAAATTGGGCAGGGGTGTAGTACCCCTTAAAACAATTGCATGCATAATGATTGAGCATTTTTTACTTCTGCTTCACTTTTTGAGTCAATTTACGTTTTGAGCTAGACAAAATTGGAAATCAATGTTTTTTGTTACAGTAATGATCTCTGAAAGACATCCCCAACAATATATCCAAAAATGGGAATAGGGGGAAAATGCCAATTTGCATTAAAAAACAAAAATGGCTGCTTATGCAGGGCTCAAATTTCAAAATAAGTTGATTCTGGTTAGCATGGTTAGAACCTGGTATTCCTCTCATTAATATTAGGATTCAGAAAGAGTATAGTTTAACATATATCTCCAATGTACAGGTTTTAAGGTTTACTACAGGCATAAAGTTTTAAATGTCAACCATTGTCCACAGGGGTAAAAATATCAAAAATGTTTGATTTTGATCACAGTGGTGTCAAATTATCCCCTTGGAACATTTTAAACAAATAATAGTTTGCCACATCTCAGGTGTTTTCCTTCCTATACCTGTAACTTGTAACATTACAAAATAGGTCAATGGGTTTTGACTTATTTGCCCTGTTACCGATAACAAAACACCTAATGAGATATATATGGCAAACTATTCTTTAATTAAAATATTTTTCCCAGCGGAATAATTTGAGACCACGTGATCACAATAGGAGCATTTTGGACAATGATGGGGACCAAAATTTGACATTTCACCAATGTGCCTACAACTCAAGAACTGTATTGGAGATGGATCAAACTGCATGTATTACGATTCATACTTTTTCTGATTTCTGAATCCTAATAATGAGAAGAATACAATTTGATGGGTTTTTTAAATCCATATTTGCCCAATTTTGAAATTTGAGCCCTGCATTTGTGGCCATTTTTGTTTTATGCAAATTAGCATCCCCCTCTTCTCTTTTTGACCTTTTTGGATATATGTTTGTTGTTCAGGAAGGTGGTTTAGAGTCACGAGCAAGCAAAAACATTGGTGTCCAATTTTGTCTAGGTGCACCCATTATTAAATTACATAAATTGGTCCCAGTGATCATGGTGATATGAAAAATTATAAATGACATTTTGTCATAATTGTTACCATTGTAGTGGTGGATCCCGGATCAGCTATTTAAAAGCATTATTTTATTCAAGCTCTCAGCCCAGTAATCTTCTGATAAATTGGCATTTTTTTCTTGAATTCCTGGATCTGCCAGTGCATGCATTGTTGTTTTTGTAAATGGTTTCAAGCCCGAGGTTTCAAGACACTACTGTATAAATTGTCTCCTCAAAATAGTATTTGATTCTTCTAATGTATTGCTAGAACATAAAAGAAATAATACTTTCAGAACTGTTTTTGCAACAACAAAAAATTAATTGTGATGTGCTTGTTTTTTAATAAAAGATAATTTCTAAACGAAAAATGTTTCTGTAGCCTTTACGGCTATTTATTAAGTAATATTAAGTAACCGTGTATGGCTATTCAGCTCGGGAGTTTTATGAGGCCAGACCAAGTTGAGAATTTAAGAATAACGATAATATCACGCTTAATTCCGTAACTCTTTGTTTGATAGATACATTGTAGAATGGCAGTCCACTTCTATGCGGCCTCCGTGGTCTTGGTTATGAATCGATCGGCACTTGTGATACCGACGTCACAGGTTCGATTACCCACTGCGTCCTCTTTTGATAACTAATATTACTTCATTTTTATTTCAAGAAGTGACAAACTCTATGTTATCCATCGACACAAGCAATTCTTGCATTGCACAGTTACCAACATGCTTTAATATGTCTGTCTACTGTCTACTGAACAACTTCCAAGAAATGGTATGACTGTGTCATGATAATAAATACCAAAGTAGTTGCATCATTTATACATTAATTTGATTTGGAATCGGCCAAAAATGGAATTATTGGGGTCCATAATCCAGGCGTTTGTCGGAACGGTAAAATTCCCAATACATGAAAGGTTCGAAAACGGAATTAGGTGAGCTAGTCCGACAATGGAAAACTGTGAAATTGACCATCACTTCGCCTTCGAAAACATGGAAACAAGTCTTACACATCGCTAGTCCAAAAATAAAATCTGAACATCACTTCGCAAGTCCAAATGTGCGAAACCGTCAAATGCATTAACAGTTCTCTAGTCCGAAACTCGAAAGCACTTAGCTAGTCCCAATCTGAAAAATGTCGGTAGTCCAACTCCAAATAGATTCATATTCGGACTATGTCAACGTTTCGGACTAGTCATGCTAGTGAAGTGTTTTTCATATTACGACCAGTGACAAGTTTTTCATTATATTCGGACTAGGGCAGAGTTTTTCATTATGTAGGCCTACTACATATGTTGAAGGTATCAAAACGATGAAGTTCACTGCATTACATATTCGGACTAGGACGTGTCGGACCAAAGATGTTTATTTCATGTTCGGAATACTGACGAGTTGGACTAGCATCATATATCGAACCAGCGACGTGTCAGTTCAAAGGCATGCCCCTGCAAAAGTAGTACTCAATCTGAATACAGGACATCTATCTTTTTTATTTGTTTCTGTGCAATTATGATTTAAACTAGGGGCTACAGTTTAGTTCAAATAATTACTTCCATAAAGCACGGATAAAGCATGAGCCATTAATATTGACGAAAGCAATGTTGGGAATTCTGAAGATAGATTGAGGAAATAAATGATTATTTCGGATGTCTTTTAGCAAATATTGTGATAGTTTGGTCGGCAGTTCGATAGTACAGCTGGCAACCTAGTCCGAATAATCAGACCCAGAACAAAATATTAATTTCTGACATGATCGTGTTCTGGAACCAATGTCACAATGATGAGCGCATTCACATGGTAAGCTTAAATTGATCCGAGATGAATTGAGCCAGTCGGCCACGCTAGCAAGTAGCCGTGCACCATAAACTGCTAGCTTTACGGCCCAGAAAGTTCCCAATCCATTGCAAAATCCATTCATACCAGTAGGCAACGTTAATTTTTATTTCGCTCAGAATTCGTATGTAGGGAAATAAGTTGTTTACTTTTTACTTCGTTGTTTATTTACCCTGACGTAATTGTGAATATTCATGAGCTATGTACATCAACAGACCAATCGCAATCGGTTATTGACATGACGTATTGGCAAAAGTTGACCTCTGATGACCTGATAAACATGTTTCCTCATGTATTCTCAAACGTGGACCCGGGACATGGACGCATATTTTACCGGGATTTTTACTTTGACAGTTGAGATGTTTTACTTGTTATTATCCGGGCGGAAATATTTCTTGCAAATTGAATATTTGTTTGAAGTAGAAAATAAGAAAACATATCAAACTTCTGAAAATATTGTGTTTTTTCTGGACCACGACCAATATTATGTGGAAAATAACGAAATTTCTTGACCGACATTTGCGGCGAATCATTTTAAGGTTTTTTTCGACATTAGTTTGATCTTCCAAAATATGTGTTAGGCCATAATTTTACAATCAATCATTTATTTGAAGTATATATAAGTAATATTTCGCATCAAAACAAATTATTTTTTGATATTTGAGAGGGAAAATTTACGCTCCATTTTTGTTGTCTCGACCACGCAATAGCGACTCGCTGTGCACACAGCACAGGCAGTCGTTTTCAGCGGGCAACGGGCAAACGTTGTCAGTGGGCAACGGACGAGCGTTGAAAAAAACAAGCCCTCTATACTTGAAAAGCTAGCAACGGTCTGTCGTTGCTAGAAATGATGCCATCTGTTGACTGCAACGGTCTGGCGTTGCTAGAAATATTGCCCTCAGTTGATCAACGGCGTGCCGTTGTGCTACAGACTGGTCAGCTTTGATAAATCAGCTGTTGCGTTTCTCGTCTAAGATTACCCGGTCATTTGACAAGCGTGTAATATTCAACGGTGTTGTTGCCTATAAGCAAGGTTAAAAATAGAAACAGTGAGTTTCATTTTAATGGAAAAAAGAAGGCGTACAAATATATAATAACATTGCACCATTGTGCAGGTATGTTATCGAGGAAGAAATTAACAAATAATGCTCTTATATCGGTCGTTGCGCTTGAAAGATAATGTAAAATACATGTATTACGATTCTGAAGCTCTATAGAAAGTCTTGTTATATCGGGAATGAATGGGGATATGAAGGCACTTATTTTACCAGCAAAACACAGGTGTTCTAATCAATGAAAAACACATAACTATTATAATGTTTGTATTCGGGAAAGGCTGTTTTCAAAATACATTAAATACTATGAAATTGGAATTTAAATGCAGAACGACGTTGAAATTACTAATCATTAATAAGAAAAAGGGCATTTATGCTCGAAAAGCCAATAGGCTTGAAACACTCCTTTTTAAAACATGATAAAATAAACCGTAAAATAATAGTAGGCGGAAAATATTGCTAAGAACAATCGCAAATCGATTTATATCACATCAGATTGAACAAAAACGATAGAAAATGCAATTATTATAACAGGAGGGGAAATGACAGGCAGATTTTCAGCGGCGCATGTAGCGAGATCATTGTAAACACTTACGCGTGCACCGTAAGAAAAATAAGAAAAATAAAATCGGTCAGTAAAATACCAAGGGACGTACGGTTTAGAGTTACGTGTGATTCGACAGTATAAGTACATTACAACAAAATGAACTGTTTTAACCAACATGGTTTCAGGTTTGGACGTACAGCAAGCCGTTTGTATTGCTTCGTTGAAAAATGAGGATACATCTCAGGTTATCGTAGAATGTAAAACATTTGTCTTTGACGACATTTTACAAGAACAAAACAATTTTCAATTGAAGCTTATAATTGAACGCATATATTTCTTATTAAAAGCCTGTTTTATTTGGTGTAATTTGGGATTAATCATCATATAGTATCGTGGGAGGAGGAAGTACGGGTGAGTTGTGTGAGTGGGACGTGTGCCCCTAAAAATAAAGCAATAATCATCCTTTTTCATGAGCTAGAAAAACACCGTGTTTTGGGGCTTAAATAGTCTGACATTGAAATGTTCGCGATAATGTTCCAGTAATATCGGATAAAATATGCTCGCCCCCTCCTAAATTGTAATGCTTTCACCGCCACTGAATATTATCCTTGAGCCAGTATAGTTTATATAAAGAGGTGGAATATAATATCTATTATTTATCTGTACAAGTGTAACCGTTACATTATTATTTGCAGACTTGTTACTGAGGAGGAACCGAAATATAGATAACATGCTTCAAATATACGTTGTACTTCTACTTCTACGTGAATTCTGGGTAGACCATACATGGTATCACGCCCAGCGGTGCAACTTCACATCCGGTGCAGAACAGACAAAATCACAAAATCACTCCCACCACCGATGACGATGATAAAAATCACAAAACTCACGACGAAGGGTGCAAAATTATATACACTTGTATCGATCGCAAATATGTGACTGTACACGACGAATGAGCCGTAAATTCCTCCCCCGGTCAATTTTGTTTTATTTCGTGTTTAGAAAATATACATCGTGAAATTCATAAGCTTTAAAATGATATATCATTTGACTTCAAACGATATCCAGAAACAGGGTTATGATTTATTGAACTTTGCTCCTTCAACAAAATTGAAGCTTTTTTCGTTTCTACATGTGTCTCTTTTTGCACATTGCTGGAAATAAATATCAAACAGTCATAATTGGCGGTCATTTCAAATCATCCCCAAGTCAACGAGGTTTAAGAAAGTTTTCTAATTGTTAATTGTTGGTTATACATACCTATACAAAATACAACCACTTGAACATGATTTAGCCAAAGCAAACAAAGACCAGAGCTATTAAAAATTCTATAGCCATCTAAGGTAGAAGCTTATTATCCTCTTCATAGGATTATTGATTGGTGTTTGACTATCAAATGAGATAGATGTCGCGCCAACTTGAGGTACCGATGAATACGACCTTCATGCACATTTTACACTACAACTCAGAATACAATTTAGGACATTTACGGTTCATTCGTGCTGTACGGTCACATATTGCTAGTACATATTTTTAGTTGGTTACAAAAAACAGCCATATGAATGACTTACATAATTTTATACATATTTATGATTTGGTGTGATAAGTGATTTTTTTCTAATTTATTGATATTTATTTTTGTCATCATTCAAACACCTGACATGATCAGGTATTAATATTAGGTGACAGTTTCTACAAAATGCTAATATTTGTAACTCCGAATCACCCTTTATGGTGAGATAGTTGAGATACGAAAATGTTAGAAAATTGCACCAAAAATAAAAGTAATGTTTCAATACCATTAGAGAAAGACGACAATAATAATCATCTTCGTTTTGGTCTCAGCCCGAATTTGATTATTTTAATTATTAAATGGTTTATTTTTAAAGCTAATGTTCAAAATACATTTGGATTGTTCTATCATGTTGGCCCAGTTTGATCAGCAAATATGTGATGTGATCAAGCAAAATCAGTCGGAAGTCGGATATTGATTTTGAGATATAGGCAAACAAAGGAAACATTTCCTCTTGTTTCCTCTTGTTTTAGAAAAATTGCTCATATCTTTGAACTGGTTGCCCAATTTCAATAGGGGTTTCTACAAAACGCAGCCTTGTAAATGCTTTTTACTATCATATATGTGACGTGTCATGTCAAAAGGAGACACTTTTGGGCATGTTATCAATTTGAGGTTTTTACATTATCTTAATTATATAGATATTTCGCTCCACAACACTGTTTCCCCCAATGAAATCGGACATTCCTAAGCGAAGATATTTAGTTCGTAAGTTATGGTATTATATATAAAATTGGAAATTGAGATATCGGCCTTTAAAAATATTATTGACAATGTTGAGAGTAGGAATTACCTTGAAAAATATCTCAAAAAATACAAGATGCCAGTTATATTCCGGTCTGAAACTATCAGACAATATTTTAAACATTAATAACATCACAAATTCACAACAAACCCAAATTGTGAAAAAATCACCCCCGGGCAGATTTTTGGCTATTTCTACATTTACGATCCTGCCCAAAAGTGTCTCCTTTTGACATGACACGTCACATATAAGAAAATGAAAATTTGATATGACCGACTTCAGTCAGATTTTGGTTGATCGCACCACATATATTATGTCCATTTTAACGCACAAATGTCTGTTAAAATACGGTATTTGAACAAAACCAGACATTCTCATGCGTTATGCCTAAGCCTTGAATGTTTTCTAAATTTGTTTACGTGTTAACAGCATGAGAGTGAAATAGATATATTTAGTCAGGCCTCGAAATTCGACGAAAAGGCAAACAATGCAAATATTTTGCTCTCATTTCATACTGATATTCTACTTGTCATCATATATTGACCTATACAATCAATATCCATATATATAAATCCATCGGGAAATTAAACAAGAAAACAGTTTTTGTTTTTTTTACAAAACTGGCAGAAATCATAATGAGATAATACTCAAGTTGTATCTAAATTAACATTGTGTTATTAACATTGTGTTATTTCTGTATTATTTCGTGGCATTGTTGACATCTGATCTTAAATTGTGCGTCCATTTAAAAAAAAATTACAATGCTTTTTGTTTCCGGACCTTGATGTTGGCAATGTTCTATTAATGATTGTTTTAATTTTGTATGTGTGACTGATGTTTGCTTGTTTGTTTGCTTCTTTGTTTGTTATATGTTTACCCAAAACACAGTGGCCTCATTTCAATGGCATAGTTCAATAATCTCAATTAAACAATCAGTGCAGAAATTGACCTCAAGTTACAAAGTATGAGTTTTTGTACCCAAATTTTCAAAGGTCATTCAATGAATGAACAAATGTATTGGGGTTATAAAACTTAACCCTGATAGATGAGCACGTTGTGGCTCCTAGTAAAAAGGCTACAAATGAGCATACTTTATATTCTTTGGAGGACAGTGTTACAGCGTGAAAAGCACTGGTAAACAAGTAGTTTGCCGCTTAAAACATAAGATGCAAATATCTCTCCTACACTTCCTATCCTTATACACTTCCTATACTTACTGAACGAGCACACTCAACTTAGGAACACCCTGAGTAAGTCTTACTTACCATGATCATCACACCCGTCCTTAATTTAAAAACAATTTTCTCTATCGTAATTGTATTTAGTGTCTCACCCGCCACGAGCGGATAATTTGAGACGTCCGTACCCGCTAATGATTCCAGGGAATTTACCAGAACGATATTGCTTACATATGGGTCGGAGACCCCGATTTGAAAATTTGATTTGATTTTACTGAATTCGATTTTTATAAGCATTGATTTGAGGTGTAAAAACGCATATGGAATGATAATGCTGATATCGGGAATTATACAATAACTAGCTTATTACGTAAGTCGTCCTTACTGCTAACAATCCTTTTAAACAATTAAACTTCTAGGATAATAAAAGATTTACTTGGAGTTCGATTTGTCAGCGCAATATAAACCTTAACAAATATTGTAATAGATACGTCCCGGAGATGCGTGTGATAACCAGGTACCAAGATACGCTTCAAATTGAAGCTTCTTTATACTATATGTTGTTGACTACATCCTGACTACATCTTGGCAACGTAGAACATTATTAGACATGAAAGAAAAGACGATTCAATAAAGTTCATTTTGACAATGGCGTAATGCAGGTTTTCGAAAGTTGGGACTACGTGTCTCGATTCCCCAACTGTTCGATTATTTCAACAAGAAAATACTCGAAAGGTATTTTTTCCAATAATCTAGGTTTTTTTCGTGGATTTGTCCGGGATTTTTCCCCGATAGTTTTGTTTTCATAAGGTTTTCATTAAGCAGCGCCGTTGAATTTTACCTGGAAAATTAAGCTGTCTGCAAAATGTAATTTTAATAGTGTTCTTGAAATGCCAAAACAGGGGTTGTTTTTGTGAAAAAATTGGCGTAGTTTTTCAACCCCAAAATCCCTGTTAAATTATACCCAGTTTAGTACAAAATAGAGGTAAAATTGCTCAAATTGTTCTTGAAATTTGGCCCAATTGAATTTTCAGAACGACCATGTATTACTTTGGAACATTTACTCGTCATTATCTCCGAAAAGTTTGTCGGTGTATCATGAGATACAAATTGGTATCTTTTAATGCGACGGTTTACGTGAATTCGATATCAATAATGAGAGTGTCTTAAACAGAAAAAAAGGTAAGGCTAAGAAACTATGAGCCAAACTATTCTCAATTTTGATGGCAAAGTTCAATAACTACAGGTAGCTAGCATAGCTCAACTCGTGACCTCAAGATGCAGAGTGTGAGGTTTCGTACCTTAACTCAATTAAATGTCATTATATTAATGTACAACCTATATGAGGTTAAATAACTTGTTCAGGGTAGATGAGGTTGCTTAAGATACTAGTGAAAGATGACAATTAATGAAGGTAGGTTGACAAACTGAGGCTGTAAATCTCAATTAACTTGACATGATTGCGTTTGAAATCGACACTCATGTCTACACTGTCAAAATAGTTGTGTAAAATATAACCCCAAAACAACAACATTTACTTGTTTTATATAATGTCCTTTTCATTGAAAAATTCTGTTGTAAATTAGAAATATTCAATATTTAAATCATTTTATGACTCATCATTTGCTATTTTATGCATTTACAGAGCCCATAAAGGAAACTAACGGGGAAAATAAAATCATGGGAAACTAATAAATTCTGTAAATTTCCCAGCCATTTTCCTGTTTCCCTTTTTAAACTATGGTCTAACAGCCGTAATTCTACGGTATCACTGCTAATCAACGGCCATTTTGCACATTTACTGGAAAATCTGCTGCCGGAAAATAATCGTAAATTTGAAGGTTATTTTAGCCGGCAGCAGATTTTCCAGGAAATTTGAGAAAATGGCTGTTAATTAAAAGGGTATCCGTAGAATTAAGGATTTTAGCCCTTACTTAAAGGAAAAGGGAAAATGACTGTGAATTTACAGAATTCTTTGTTTTTTCCCCGGCTATTTTGTTTTAAAATGTAGGTCAATTGTTATTTACTTGTGCTAAATTTCTTTTCAATTTTTGAAACCGTTTAATCATAGCCTTTTAGAGTGTACTTTTAATTGGCTACTATCGGTGTCAAAAAGAAAACGATACCTTTATCCTGATTGATATATTATGAACGTACTAAGATATTTTATCCTTCCCTAAAACGATTATCATGATTATATAGGAATAAACATATTTATGTTAGGAACTTTGCCGGTACTCGATATAAGACGACTACTCGTATTTATAATGTTCATATATTATACATTACTTTAGTAATCGTAGTGTCAGTCATCTGTGCGTAACATAGTGGTTCAATAAAAGCAAATGACAATGTTATCAATATATTTGTCTTACCAAGGTGTTTCAGATTACCAGGGGGTCGGAACAACCATCCCCTCTGGATTTGTATTTTAAAAATTGATAGCTACTGTCGGTCCAAGTAACTTAGAGACCCGGATTTTACTGATGACTTTTACAAAAAGTCATGAAAGAACAATTGCTCTCGGACCTAACAGAGATGAAAAAACATTTGTCCATGTGTACTTTTATTCATTTTTGACTGATTTACAGCAATATATGTGGGCATATGCGAATATTCCTAAGGACTTGAAACTTTTGATGGGATAATCTATTAAAAATAAGGAGTGTTGAACATGATAATTATGCATATTAATCAGTGATACCATCCATACCGTAAACGTTCGCCTAATGGCGCACCTGGGCTCCTTTGCCTTGGAGTAAATTTCATGTACAAATAGATTACTCCCTCCTCTTAAAATCCCAGGAAGAAGTAAGGGTATGTGCTCTTATTTGCTGGTGGGATTTTTATGGGAGAGCACTTTTAGTTTGTGTCTAAAATTCCAGTTATGTCAAGGGAGCCCATAGCGCCATTAGGCGAACGTTTACGGTAGTTTGGTTTTCTTTGTTCCTTAACGAAGCAATATAATCATAGATGGTTTCATTCCAAAGATGTCACAGTTGGTGCATAAATGATAGGGCAAGTAAGTATACGGTTGTAGTGTATTATGGATTGTACTCCCAACCAATAACACCAAAATAGAATTTGATACAACGGAAACGGTTCAAAATCGTAAAACACTTACTAGAAGATAACGATCAAAGGCCTACCGCTTATTTTTATGCAAACGAAGACAAATCGGCCAATAAGAGTGGACTGATTTGTCTTTATTGATTAAGTAAAGACGTGATGGAAGTATAAGAGTTGGAAAGAGCAATCAACTGGTGGAATTTAGTGATTGTTGAACCCGGGACCTCGATTACAGTTGAAAGTGTTTGTATTGACCGTATATGCAGAATGGGCATTTGCAAGGCAATGGGATCATTCATGAAGCTCAAACAAATTTGGAATGCAAGCAAGCTCACTTTAGGAACCAAACTGAAGCTGTTCAAATCTCTGGTAATGTCAGTATTATTATACGGCTGTGAAACTTGGAAAATCAATGATAGTGATAACAGGAAGTTGGACACTTTTCAATTCAAATGTCTCAGGAGAATACTGAAGATTAGATGGCCATATGTCATATCAAACGACTTAATAAAGAAAACCAAAATGAACAGGACAAGTAAAGAAGTACAAAAGAAGGAGGTGAAAAGGGATTGGCCATGTGCTAAGGATGGAAGACAATAGCCACTGCATGACAGCACTTTCCTGGGCTCCAGAAGGCAGAAGGAAAGTCGCCCTAAGACAACATGGAGGCGGACAGTGGAAAAAGAAAGGACGAACATTATGCAGTCATGTCTACAGTAGAATTCATCTCGACCTTTGCAGGACTTAAACCCCATTAAAAGCTATTAAACCAAGATAACACTCATTGAAGCAGCTCAACTGATTAAATCAGATCTTCTCTGGTTGTGCATAAGTGTCTGTTTTCAATGTGCGACATCGCAATATAGCTGGTATTATAGCTTCAGTTGGGTAACCGATTATAAAGGAAACGAAAGGAAACAATGGTATGTGTACCTTTGTTCACGAAATGAGACAAATACCTGCTTTTTTTTTAACCAGCATTCTTCAAAATGAGCAACATAATGATTGTTGACTTAACACGGTTTGGAAATAATTTCTTCATATTTTTGGTGTTATCTGTCGTTTACATATCCTTCCTAAAACACAAAAGTGCGACCCTCTCCAAACATCTAAATGAGCTAAAAATTTAGGACATGTTACAAAACTATATTTTCTAGAACCTATTTAGAATAGTTAAAATGTAGCTTGTACCGTTTTTTTGTGGCATCCTTCAGAAGTGAGCGGTCCGATACCAATATTTTCGGTCAAATCTCCATTCAATTAACACGGGGAGTTGGCTAGCTATGCCTTGCCCTCACTCATATTTTACAAAAGTGCGACTATTTCTGAACATCTAACCTAGCTGTAATTTTAGGTCATGTTAGAGAAATATATTTGCTAAAAGTTTGGAGAATAGCTAAAATATTGGCTGGTTATTTTTCACACAGTGATGTTAACTAGGCAAGTGCCCATTCTTCCAACGTACATCATTTGTAGAGGTCACGCGCCAATGGTGAGAGCACTGTGTATTGTGTATAGGAAAACGGACAGTAACTGCAGTATGAATTAGGATGGAGGTCATGGAGCGAAGCCAAACAGGGCCCGAAGAGGATAGGTAAGGTAAGGTAAGCAGAAAGGGTACGACAAAGCGTAGCACTTCATGAAATGAGATTATGTACATTGGGTTAGATCTTATACTCCCCTTATTATTTGGGCTTATAATTATGCATATATTATTCAATGGTATTATTGTTATATGCAATGTGACCTTAACATAATATCCCTTTCATGGCTTATCAATATTATTATAGTACTTTGGATAATGTGGTTAAGCTTAGGGGCGTAGCCAGCCTTCTTGGTAAGAAGTCTTCGAGCTTCCCAAAAAGGCTTTATTGGGACAATGTGCGCGCGCACTTCTTTTGGTCAATGATCGGGGGTGAGTTTTGGTGGGAAAGGGGCTCCTTGTCCCTTTTCTTTTCCTTTGCCCTCCAGATTTTCTCTTTCAGTTTTTGCCAGAGAGGCACTTTTTTCTTACATTTTTGTCAGGGGGCACTCTTCCCCGTGCCCCCGTTGGCTACGCTACTGGTAAAACTACATCTCCATGATCACGCGAGGACTTCCACACCATACGCTGCGCGTCACACCATCAAATATTGCGAGTTGTGAGTTACTTGTGATTTAAAATCAAAATTCAAAATGTACAAATGCAACAAAAACCAATGAAAAAGAATGGGAAAGTGAACATGTAAAGATAAACCATATATTTAAAACAAATTTTGCAATAAAGAATTGGATTACCGGATATGCGGATAATTTGGAAAGTATCGTCCAATAAGAAAGAACATAATACAGACAAGGCAACTGCCAACAATCAATCAAAAATAGTAAGCGGGATAGTAAGATACCTTATTCTTGTGTCGATCAAAAGACAGCCAGAGGTTCATTGTACGCCCTCTTAGATTAAAATCTACGTCTGATCCAGCTAGATTTGAACGAATGTTGATCCACCTAAATACCTACCAGCTGTCCAGGTGTTTGCGCAGGGTATAGAAACAAAATCCACGTCTTGCACGTGACTGAAATTTTAATGTTTTACCCGCGCTTGTGACTTTCATTAGGCAGTGGTAAATGATGCACAAACAATTCCCATAATTTTAATAGTCACTGACATAATTAATATATTCGTTTATTTAACTCGATAATTTGTATGTACTTTTATTCTAGTACAGTGATTTTTTGCCTTTTTTAATATCTAAATTATTTTGTTAAATATTTTTTATTATCGTCTGCGTGCGATTTCGCGCGCAGATAGTTAATATTCTGCAGTCTGCACCCAGCCAATTTTTACGATTGTTAACATACATGACATATACAACATATAAAAGTGTTACAAAGTAAACACGTCTTATCTCAATAATCAGTTACTCAATGCTAGGCATATTTGTACTCCCTTTCATGTATTTTTCATGATTGATTTCAAGAATTCTAACAAAAAGTATGAATTTGGAGATATTTTTGTAAGTTTTTGGACTTGTTGATGCCAATATTGATACGCATTGAGAGGGTTTTACACATGATACCCCAGATAGCAGTTGACTGATATGAAATCTGATTTTATCACTTCTCATATTCTGATATTGATACCGTTTTGGTTTGATATATGCAATGACAGGATAGGTTTAATTGTGTAGGTTACTTTTGAACAAAGTATTGGAATACTTCTAAGAAACGGAAGGATAAAAAGTTTTGCTTTTTGCCAAATTCTAATAAAACTTATGAAAAAACAGTTGATCGCTTGGCGTCGGATTCCTGAGGTAAACAACAAAACTTATTCAATTGAAGAAAAAGACAACATGGAAAACTGGCATGTTGCAGTTGAAATGGTTATAAGCGCAAACGTGTCACGTAAGAAAGAAAGAAAAAACAAAAGAAAACACGAAAGTGTCCATAAACCAAATATTATTCAACACTTGGTGTATAATAATTATAACTGTTATTATGTTAGGAAATCCGTAGCGTTGCCAAGATTTTTAGTGTGAGATTTAGATTGTTCGTGCCCATTCGTCATTTTTTGGTCCCATTATTAGTAATTGAATACATGAATCCAAAACCCACCCAAGTCCATGGGAAGTGATTTTGAGAAAAAAACCTGTGTATCATTTTAATTCCTTCAGTTAGATTTACCTGGTCAATATGGTAAATTGTACGTGCAAATGGGTGGGTTAAACTGTATTAGGTATGACGATTACCATTTCAGGGACTTCGTGGGGTTCATTTTAAATTCTGGACTTGGTGGTTTTTTGAATCATATACTAAGACAATAATGTTGGAATGAGATTACCACTAGTAAGATAATACAAAATAAAGCACACAGTTATGTATAATGTTGATAAGCATTCTGCCATGTAATATAAACCACACACTTTCCTTGATTAAACCCATTTTTTTCCCAAAAGTCACTCTCCAGCAATGAATGTGTTACAAGTGGACTTTTATACATACTGGATTTCAATCAATGTGTTACAAGACTCAAATCATGGACTTGGGTTGATTCTTTCATACATGCTATTTTTCACATGCTCAATAGACACAGAGGATGAATTTGAGTTGTTCTTTCATACATATGACAGGCCTATGTATAGCAACACTTTCCCATGCTTAACTCAATTTGGCCAAAGTATGGACTTGGGTGCAGGGGCGGACTGGCCACTGTGGCGTTGTGGCGATCGCCACATGGGCCGCTTGGTTCTGGGCCGCTTGCTCAAAAAGAAGAGAAAAAGAAAGAAAAAGGAAAGGAGAAGGGGAGAAAAAAGAGAAAGAGAAAAAGGAAAAAGAGGAGAAAGAAAGGGAAAATAGAAGAAAAGGGGAGAGAATGGGGAAGGAGTATCTTAAGACATAGGCCCTAGGGCCTGAGGCATAGGTCCGAGAGCCGAAGGCGTAAGGCCCAAGACATAGGCCCTAGGGCTTAAGGTATAGGCCCTAACACTAAGCTATTATAGGCCGGCCACTAGTACACCGTCGCGGCATCACCTACAAATGGCCTTTTGAATCAATTCTCTAGACCGTAAACACAGCAAAAGGCCAATACTCTAGATGCGATACAGTAAAATTTTTAAATTTTAAGGGATCTAAAATGAGCGTTTATTGCGTTTCGACAGTATTTTTTGTGGCACATGAGAGCACTTCAGACCTATCGAATTGTATTCTGAATACGAAGCATGTCTTTCTGATATCAAATAATTTTCATTTTTGAAAATCACAATATAGTACAAATTTTATGACAAATTATAAAAATTTGATATTTTACGAATTTTTGATATATAATAGTCCTCGAAGTAAATTATATAAATCTAATGATATATTCTTAAAGTGTATGTAGCAGGGAGGAAAAGCCGACGGTCAATTGAAAATTTTGACCTTTCATATTGAAGCTATGGATTTTTTTCCCAAAAAGACCTAATTTTTGTTTGTGTTTTGGGAAAAAAATCCATATCTTCAATACGAAAGGTCAAAATTTTCAATTGATCGTCGGCTTTTCAACCCACCTACATACACTTTAAGTATAAATCATCAGATTTATAAAGTTTACTTCAAGTACTGTTAAATATCAAAAATATCAATTTTTAATGATTTGCCAGAAAATGTGTATTAAATTGCGAATTTCAAAAATTCAAAATTATTTGATATCAGAATGACATTCTTCGTATTCAGAATGCAATTCGATATGTCTGATGTGCTCTAATGTCCCAAAATAAATACTGTCCAAACGTTCATACCCCAGCCCTTAAGCCAACAGCAAAATATTTGCCCTGGTTAAAAACAAGTACAAAAAAAGTACTGTACTTTTTATGTACTTTTAAAAATTGTACTTTTTTGGAACGCGAAATAAGTACATTTAAAGTATAAAAAAAGTATAAGAAAAGAAAAGTACAGTAAAAGTATAACCAGACCAAAAGTACATAAAAAGTACAGTGTACTTTATTTAGCCATAGGAAAAGTATACTTTATTTGGCTGTGTGAAAAGTATACTTTTTAATACTTTAATTGTACTTATTTCGCGTTCCAAAAAAGTACATTTTTTAAAAGTACATAAAAAGTACAGTATACTTTATTTAGCGATAGGAAAAGTATACTTTATTTGGCCGTGTGAAAAGTATACTTTTTTGTTCTTGTGAAAAGTATACTTTTCATTATTGCCAAATAAAGTATACTTTTCAAATGGCCAAATTAAGTATACTTTTCACATGGCCATTTAAAGTATACTTTTCACATGGCCCAATAAAGTGTACTTTTCAAATGGCCAAATAAAGTATACCATGCTCTACATATGGCTTATACTTTTAAATTTAAAAAATTGTCTTGTAAGAAATTAGAAAAAAAAAATTAACTATCCTGGCTGCTTTCTTGTCCAGGTAACGCAACACATGTCAAGGTCAAATGCCTTGTCCCTCCCTCCGGAGCACATTATTGCAACCCCTTTAATTAATAATAATAATGTACACTTAATAGAGCGCCGGTATCCGTCAAAAGACACTCATGGCGCTTTGCAGAATCTCACAAAATGTAGGCCTACAATAATGCAAACAATATTTATAATAATTAATACAAAATCAGATCAATGTTGAATAGTTCATGCATCAAGCATGGGCATAGGCATTTTGGAACAAATGTGTTTACAAGTTAATTTACTTTGAAATTACACAATTATGTTCTTGGTTGAGCGAACTGAAAATCGCAGGTTGTTCCAAATTTGTGCAGCTGAAACATGAAAAATGATCTGCTGCTGGCGCTGCCCCACTGGTTTCTGGCAACTAGTTGTTTCTTGAAGAAGTCCTTGTGTAGCAGAACAGAGATTACGAGCTGGTGAATATCCAGGGTGAATATACAGTTCTACAAAGTTATCTGGAGCTGATATATACAACGTCTTGTAGACAACATAATTCTTTGTTCAAAAGTAGGCCTAGCCAATGCACAGTGTAAAAACAGGTGTATAAAATTATGTGGTTTCATGTAGGCCTATATGTTCATGCATGCAAGTCTGGCAGCACTCGAATTATCTGTATAGTCTGTGCAGTTGAGATGCCATGCAACAGAGAGTTGCCAATGTCTATCGTTGAAGTTATTGAATTATCCAAACATAGCACATGATACCATTGTGTATATTGGATATGTACATATCTAGGCAGAATTCAGCAGTGTTGTTGGCTGAGCTGTATGGGCACTCATGAATGAAGCTGAATGAGCGTGTAAGCTTACCCAATTATCAGCATTATATGGCATTTCTTGGTGTTCAAAAATTTTTAAACTATAACAAATAGCCTACATAGTACCTTCTTTTGTGTCCATCGTATGCATCAGAAATCCAAGTCATAGCATAATTATATCCATGTAAAATCCACAAAATGAAAGCTCCCATCTTAATATGTCATGTAAAAAACAGCTCCAAACAGAATGACAGTTATTTTTCAAATCCACAACAATATTGCCATGTGACCAATTTGCATATCAGGTCAAATGACTAATCCGCGAAAAGTACAAATTAAGTACACTAAAAAGTATACCTAAAGTACAGTTGGTGACCTTCTAAATGTTAAAGTCCCAGAAAAGTACAAATTAAGTACAATGGTGCTTTTGAAAAAATGTCTGAGTCTGGAAAAGTATAGAAAAAGTACATTTCTTGAGGTCCAAAAAAGTTTAAGTCCAAGAAAAGTACAAATTAAGTACAGAAAAGTACAAATAAAGTACTTGATGATGAGCAAAATCTTTGGAGTCAAAGAAAAGTACAAATAAAGTATAGAAAAAGTATATTAAAAGTACAAAAGATTTTAACAAAGGGGAAAAAAAGTACATTCAAAGTATACTTTAATTGTACTTTTCACTCGAAAAGTACAATAAAAGTACAAAAAAGTACACATAAAGTATACTTTATTTGTACTTATTTTTAACCAGGGTGGCTGGCTGTCAATGGAATATTGGTATTTCATTGCGGCTGCGGAATGAGGCTAGGGCCGGTATGGGCATTTGGTATTAGGCAGACATAGGAGAAAGAAAGGAAAAGAGAAGAAAGGAGGGGGATCAATGAGGGGGATGAGTAATATAAGGGCCTACACAGTGTGCCCGCTGTTTGTCTGAATAGTGATAGGGCCTTTAAAGGCCTGTAGAAATAGGGGCTGATAGGCCTACAGGCACTCGACTTTCGAAGTGACGGGGATGTGCGGACATGGGACACCAGTTTGAAACTATACATGCTATAGGGGTCTTTTGGTGAGAGCTTCGACGCCATATAACCAAGGGGGTCATTCAGTAAGGAGGCCTCAAAAGGGGGTTCTTTCAGTGAGACTGGGACAAAACTTGGGTCAAAATATAAAGTTGACAAATTTTTGATAATTGTTTTCAAAAAGTCATCAAAATGGGATTTTTTTAGAAACAACGGTAAAAGACTACCAGAAATGTGTCAAAAATTCTTTACAAAGGGAGTTCTTATTGTGACAGGAAAAGAAAAAAATAGGGGTCATTGAGTGAGGAGTTCAGTAATTCAGTAAAATACAAAATTAAAAAGTGGTCATTGAGTGAGATGGAGTTGAAAAATGGGGGTTAATGTGGGTTGTCGGCGCACTGCACCGTCCTGCACGCACATCGCTTCACTCATTTTTAGTGAGTGCCCCCTCCCGGCCTTTGGCCCTTTGGACCACCATCAGCTGTCAAAAGCACGGCTAGACCATCATTCGAAAACCTCTGGGCTGGGGTGCTCCTTGTAATGCAGGGATTACATTACATAATACTTACAGCCACATTACTCAGTTCAATACTCAAACCAATTTCTTTCCCTTTTGATGTTTCAACTCATAGGCGTAGATCCCGGGGGATGGGGGATAAATCCCCGCCCCCAATATTTTAAAAGGGATGGTCCATACAAGCCCCCCATGATGACACCTGTAGGCCTATGTGAGTTTCTGACCAAATCAATCTCATATTTGGCCATTTTAGCCTAAAAGTGTCAATTTTTTCGCGCTTCGCGCGAATTTATTCCACTGCATCATCACCAGTTTAGCTTCAATATGCCAAAATGTCTGTGCGCTTCGCGCGCATTTATACAATAAACTTATGTCGCCAAAAGGTGCTATTTCAAGAATATTTTTCCAACCCCAATGTCAAAAACAAATCTACGCCACTGTGGAGTTTTATCACGCTCGCTATGAAATGATCAATGCAATTTTTGCCAAAGCTCACTACCATTCGCTAGATGCTGTGAACTACCAAATCGCAATAGTTTAAAAAAGTTGCTATTAGGCCACGCGTTTTGAACTCGCCACCCAAAAATGGTGGTGTTGTTACGCTTTCCCAAATCGAGACTCGTTCAAATTGTTATATCTCTGCTTAAACAAAAGGTATTGAAGTGTGTTTGGTGTCATTTTGTAGCTATATAAGTGCCCTAACAGACCTCCAAAGGAGAATTGTTTATCAGCTAAGATAGTGGAGTTAGAGTTGTTTGAGTTCAGAATGACCGAGGTGGGGGATGAGGCGGTGGCGGATGAGGCGGTGGCGGTATATGCAAAGTCTATGGGAAATAAAGATTTTGTGTGTGCGCGTTGAATCAACTGATCATATCTTTGCATCCATATGGGCTACAGACATGGTTAAGAGCTCTTTTGAAAGATTATTAATTCTGCTAATTGTTTTTAATCATTTTAACTCTTTATGATTGGTTTAGTCTATAAAATGCAAACTTTTATGTACAAAACTACCCGTTTTCATATTAAACACTGTAGTAAGCAATGCGGATGTCTTCAAAATCTAAAAGTTGCTGTAAATTTTAATTACTTATCCTATCATAGTCAAAGTTTACATTTTCTGAGAGGAAATTTGATGAGGAATCTAAATATGGACTTACTTTTTTTGTATGGGTTAGGGGTAAAATGTTTCAGTTCAAAATATGTTGAATTGTAAAAAAAATTTGAACATATTTTGGGACACCCTGTATTCCGAGATTACCAAACAGCTGTGATTTTTTTCTTCCAGAGTCAGTAGGCTCCCCCTAACCTCTAACCAAATCAATGTTGTTTACTTTCAGTTTATAACTGCAAGTTAGTAATAAGCAATGCATTAAATGACCCATTTTTTATTTGGATTTTTTTATTCCACCCTGTATAACTTCAAGGTCACCCTGTACAGTGAGTTGAAATGTGTATATTTAAATTGCTTTTGCCTTCAGCTTTCCAAAAATGTATACTTTTGCTAGTTTAGGGTTGATAGTTGTGGAGATATTCTAATTTGAAACTTGATTGGTGTAAAAATTCATAATATTTGTGATGTAACGCTAAGGGTGGCGAGTTCAAAACATGTGGCCATTAACCTTTACCCAGTAGGCCTAAACAATTTTTAGCATTTGTCTTTTAATGATTGAACATTATACTCACGATATGATAACACAGTTCTGCAAAGATGTAGGCCTAATTCTATATGTGTGCAAATGAGTCAAAACATAAAACATGCACTACTTATAAATTGAATAACTGTTGGTTTGATCTTGATTATTGCAAGTGAGTGACAATGGATAAAGAATATTTCAAGTCTGTACAAATGGAATTTGGCTTCAGAAATCGTTGTCAAATCCGGGCTTCCTGACCCCTAGAATAGCTAAAACCCTTAGTTGTCCGGGGCTTCGCCCTGGACCCCTGGGGGCTTTGCCCTGGACCCTACCAGGGGCCCTTGCGCGGGCCCCTGGACCCCATGCGCTAGTCGCTACGCTCGCTTCGCTCCCTGCGCTCTATTTGAGTAATAGGGCCGGTCTTAATAAATTTGCCACAGCCGCCTAAAACCACCAGTCCGCCCCTGCTTGGGTGGCTTTTGTATTCATATATTCAATTTTAAGGACACTTTAGTCTTTGACGTCCCCATTTTATCCCTGAAAATATTCTGTGGGGATATTAAATTTCTATAAATGATGGGTGTTTCCAAGTGTAAAGACACTTCATGTGCGCGGTTTATGACGAATCGGTGCAAAAATGTTTGTCTGAATGTTTGATTTTATAGCGACAGATCGCGACTGGAAACATTTTTCTTCGCTAGTCGAGGAACTAAATAATATATTTTGATAACCACATCCAGGGTGACGTTAACTTCAAATGAATAGAAATTGTACTTTATAGACCATGAAAGAAATCACAGTCATTGACACAGAAATACCAAGAATAGTTAATACAAAATCAAAGAGTTAAATATTGCTTTTAACAATGAACATAACTAACCGTAGAGACTTGAATGCAAATTTCAGGGTACCATTTGCCAAAGGCGCTGCATCTCGACTGATTTTGACGCCCAGGTGACCAGTACGTGTGAACTATTTCTCTGTTGTAACAATAACAGTATCAATGGATAAGCTTCAGGTAACTGGCGCTATATTTGCTTAACTAGTCTGGAGAAGGCTTCTGTTACTTCGTGATTATGATTTGACGTTTTATTAATGTTAATTTTTATAACCCTTACCCGGGTTAAAACGTCTTCGGGGTATAGATAACATATTACTCTACCTATAAGTTCCATATCGGTTAAGAAATCTAAGCTATTTATTTACGTGTGTTTCAAGGTCATGCAATCGGACAGTAAGAATTGGCCCACATTAGATGAGATTTTGTAATAAAATAGAGTTATTTAAATATTAAATATATACTTGCAAGGTAATCTATACGATGTATCAATTTGCAGAATAATGGGGACTCTTCATGAATTTTTTCTGAATTTTTGAAACATATGATGATAGATAGTGGTCTACGCACTCCAATAACTGTGTTTAGCATTGAACATATTCTTGTAAATGCTTTGTAAATATGTATAGAGGCTACACAATACCTGACAAATTTCTTAACATCAATGTTCAATTGCTAAACATTATCCACCAATGCTCATGTCTTCATATATTTAATTATCTTTTCCTTTATTGCGTTAAATAGTTTACGCTATATTAAAACGTTGACAATTCAGGTTTTCTATACTTGACTTAATTTTAGGTTATATTGTAAGTCATACTATGGCATGTAAAACAACATTTGGCCATTTTTTAGTAGCTAGACCGTACGCCGGAGGCATAACATTTCACGAGCGTCTGAGAACGCAAATTGTGATATTGGTTTTATAATAGACAGTATTTGAAAATATTTGTCCTTTTTTCCCATTGTTATGCAGTCAAATCAGCACTAAAGAAGGGGCCGGTACAGAAAAAAATATACTGTGAGTGAATCGTACTCATGGTTTTTAAAGCGTGCCATGACACATTTACAACACAATATTGTCATTTTTAGTGCCTAGGTGGTATGCCGGAGGCATTATATTTCACGAGCGTCTGACAACGCAAATTGAGAACTAAATTGGTTTAATAAAATTGAAAATATAATCATATTGCCATTGTCATGCAGTCAAATCATTACCAAATATTTTTGGCAGGGCCAGAAAAAAAACCACTGTAAGTGCATCGTACTTGAAGCTGAAACCGTGAATAATTGACCTATTATATAATAGTTCCATTATTACGATACACTACAACAAATTAGTGTTCAGAAATTGAACAAATTTAAATAGTAGCCGATTGAAATCATGTTTAAAACTATATACAATATTGTAATTGCTATACATTAGCTGTCAAAAGTTCAAAACTTATAAACAGAAGCGTTTTAGTATTGTTTTAAAAAATAAATCGATTACAAAAATGTTTTTATAAAGTTTTAAATTCCCTAACACTGTTTTTGCAGTGTACGTTACAGTTGATAATCAAATTCTGCTCAAACGCTCTTCTTCCCGGCCAATACACAAAAACCTTTTCATTATATTTTCACAAATTTATCCGCAGAGGAAGCAGCCGGCACATGAAAGCGTACTGTTGCCTGTCATTTGCTTAAGTGGTATCAGTAGCGTTAGTACAGTGTCCCCTATACTCTACACGCCCTACATTATACTGTATCAGCAATGGAAAAGCATGAATGTCAGAAATATGTTATATACTAGGGGGTGTTTTGAGGTGTGTGGTATGTGGAGAGAGGTGTGTAGAGATGGAGTAGGGTGTGTGGGTTGGTGGGTGAGTTTTTGGGTGTGTGATCCAAATGGTACTGATCCATGTCAAACTTTAAGTATCAATACAACTCCGTCCACAAATGGCAAAAACGAACTCAAATAACACGCACTTCCAAATTTAGCAGAATTCTTTCAAATTCAAAACAAAGTGGTTGAACCTACAATGTAAAGCATGATAAATGTCAGTTCTTTAATAGACAAGTATAGAATGCACGAATCTCGTTGTAAAACGACTATAAAATTGTGGCTGACTCTCTGCAATGGGTTATTCCAGATGAAATCCATGCACCACAATGAAAGAATGAATCTTTATTTCCATAATAAAAAACCAGGCACAATGTCATTGAATCACACATACATCACCAAAACATAAAATAATACAAAGACAATTATGGAGGATATGGCCAAAAAGCCAATAAGGCCAGCATTGGCAGTCCCCTTTAACATGTTCAATATCAACAACCGGTTTTTTTACAGTATTTTGTAGCAGGGGTATATTAAATTCAGCATGAAACAATTCATGAAACAGCAACAAAGAATGAATAGATCTTTATTCCCATTAAGAAAGAATGGCCGATTCTTTATTTCTACAATAATTGAAATGACACATCCAACCATAAAATAATACAAAGACAATTATGGAAGTCATGAACTGAATCCCCCACACAAAGGTGTGGATTTCAAATGGAGTCACTCATTCAGGTAACTTCATTTGAAATTCACACTCCCCTTGTAGGATATTAACATGATTAATGCCATATCTTCCAAAGGGGTGTACCTCAAACTGACTTTAAAAACCATATACCTTGATGTGGCTGAGGGGAATTACAAAATGACAAAGACAAAAAACAACCCAAAAACAATTCGGGTGTATCACTTTGACTCGGTATTATCGGTCGGTGGGTATTAATATAATAACAATGCAGGAGTTTAAGATCAACGATGTCAATAAAAGAATAGTTGCGTCTTGTACCTCCGGACTTTATCATGCACCTGATTGGTCTCGTGACAAACGACTGGGAAGATTTTGCTAAGCTTAATACTAGACATGCGACCGTTGGCAGCTCAGTTGACCTGGTTTTGTAGGAATTATAATTCAAACGTGTGGAACTTAACTAAAAACAAAATATCTGTACAAATTTGCTTCTCGCCGAAAAAAGTTTTTGCCATATGTTCTAGCTGAAGAAAAACAATTTTCTTTATATCTAAAAGGATACAACTGTCCTCACCCACGCTACTAGCCTCAAAAATGTTTACTATTGTGTTTGAAACGGTTTTATCATGTTACATGTAAATGCAATTTTCAACCACATAAAACCAGAAAGACATAACTTGATACTAAGGTCGTATAAGCTACGGAATGTGAAATGCTTTCAGCGATAAATTCGACCAAACCTGATTTCACTGCATGAGGAGATACTGCCCGGAAGTCAATATGTATTTTGATGGTGTATGTTGTTATTAAACACTACATATACATTTCTTCCCATTTTCAAATAAAATTATCGACACAAGTTTATGGTGCCAAATTTGCTTGACCGCAGAGTTGTATCGTCGTATTGTAAACTAGATGAAAAGATAATGCTGCAAATGAATATTGGAATAAAAGTATCAACTCACATGTGGTATACGCTGGCGAAGTTACGTAATAAATCGGATTAACTACCATAGCAATAGGTGAAAACAATTTTGAACATATCGCGCAGCACTACAAGCAGGTTACACTCATCACCTGTGTATATCTGCAATCATATATTGAATACAATACTGGTCTTTTCAAAGATACTAATCTTACAGGTGCAAGTAATCAGAATGATATGGTTCAATGCAGGGGTATCGCGTTCACCTATTGCTATGGTAGTTAATCCGATTATTACGTAACTTCGGCAGCGTATATATCAACCTACGATGAGCAACAATGGTTACATTTTCACTGGCACTGACACACTCCATTGAACAATATACATGTATATTCAAATTTGACCCCATGACAGAATTATGCTATGCTGTTCCAATACCTTAATATTGGTATCTGTCACATATAACATCTCTTCTTCTTCTTCTTCTTCTTCTTCTTCTGCTTCTTCTTCTTCTTCTTCTTCTTCTTCTTCTTCTTCTTCTTCTTCTTCTTCTTCTTCTTCTTCTTCTTCTTCTTCTTCTTCTTCTCCTTCTTCTTCTTCTTCTTCTTCTTCTTCTTCTTCTTCTTCTTCTTCTTCTTCTTCTTCTTCTTCTTCTTCTTCTTCTTCTTCTTCTTCTTCTTCTTCTTCTTCTTCTTCTTCTTCTTCTTCTTCTTCTTCTTCTTCTTCTTCTTCTTCTTCTTCTTCTTTCTTCTTCTTTGTTTTAAAGCTATGCGCAATAAACACAATAATGAAAAGAAAGTTAATGATTTTATTAGAGGATATTTTGAGATGTAGATATTGATAGATCTAGGCAAAACTGTCAAAATAGTTTTACATCGTGACTGACCGTCTCACATGCCATGTATTTATACAGAATACAAATGCATATCCCCAGGCTGAAGTTTAAAGTTTGCTGACAATGTTTACTGTTTGTGACAAGTGACCAACCTCTCTGCCACCATTAAAGATGCTTAGAAAATCGATATGGGACTGATGGCGAGTGGATTTAAAAGTTCGCTAGCGCTGTCTCATTGGTTAAAACTCAATCGCTCTTCGTCGTCGTCGTTAAGCAATTGTGTATATCAATAAATCTTTTCGGTATCTTTACCATGCTTTATCCTCCTTTATGACACTCTTATAATCACATGCCATGGTTGGAACAAATTGTCAAAACTTCCTTATTATCATTCGTGCGGGGTTTTAATTGAGAGGAGGGAGACCATAGCTAACACTTATATGTCCCGCACAGAATTTGATGCAACTTAAGTCCGCTGGCATACAGTGGACAATTTAGTTGATGTGCATGACGACTAACCCACCAATATATTATATTATTGTTACAATTGCCTTTAATGTGAGATTTTGCTTATGTGGAGTAATAATTATACAAGTCATATTATAGATAGGACTCTTTTTGCGACTCACTCATTCAATCAACCACTTCCCTTTTTGTTTACCAACATAATGCATATAATTAAGTAAAATTTGTATATGTTTTTATAAATGATATTTATATGTAACCCATTCTCTTAAATAATTATAGGTTAATAAATGCGTATCACTTGTTTGGAGTGAAATTGTACACAATAATGCACGCGTAGTGATATGTTGATGCGTCTAATGCACGAGCTCCGAGCTCTCGAGCAACAAATGATACGCATTTATTAACCTATTTCATACACGAGAAAAAATCCCCTGATATTTGCTATTTTTATAACAAAATTGTCACTAAACTGTTCAAAAATACAAGCAAATATAAATGCATCCACCCGCAAGAAAATTAAACGCACCTGAAAGCACTGCGCGTACTACGCAGAGTGCGCGCCTGTGCAATTATACAATATTTATGCACGGCTAGTAATTTACTAATACTTGCTCTGATTGGTTCTCACTATCTAGTATTGTATGAATAGCTCTTATGCAATCCTAAACGTCGTAGTTTTGACCATGAGATACCACGAAGTTAGGCAGTACTTTTATATCACGCTAATTTAGATTCCTTCTGCATAACGTCCGTGCTTAAACAGAAAGCTTTTGACTAGTCTACAATGCTTGAAGTGGCCATTGAACATAGTGAGAATAACAGAATTGCTGCAACAGGTGGGAATTGGCATCTATGGTCATCAGAATTAAATTTGTGACTGGACACTACGAATCAGCAGAAAGTCGGCCCCGGTCAATGTTGCTTTATTTCGTGTTTAGAAAATATATATCATAAGCTTTAAAATAGTATATCATTTGACTTCAAACGATATCCAGAAGCGGGGTTATGGTTTGTTGAACTCTGCTCCTTCAACAAAATGGTACCTTTTCGGTTCTCCATGTGTCTCTCTGTCCACATTGCTGGTAATAAAGTCATAACTGGCGGTCATTTCAAATCATCCCCAAGTCAACGAGGTTCAGGAATGTCATCTCATTGTTATTATACATACCTAGACAAAATATAATGCAAATGTAACCCACCACTTGAACAGGATTTAGCCAAAGCAAACAAAGACTAGAGCTATTTAATGATTCTATATGTAGAAGATTATATCCTCTTCAGCAATAGGATTATCGATTGGTTTAAACGCTATCAAATGAGAAACATGTCGCGCCTAATTGAGACACCTATGAATACGACCTTCACGCACATTTTGCACTGTATCTCAGAATACAATTTGCCGAGTTTACGGCTCATTCGTAGTGTCCACTCACATTTGTGTAAGTATTTTTAAATAACTTGCCTAAAAACTAAGGTAAACATGTCTATGACGGACATGACAGATTTTTATATGTTTGAGATGCTGAAATTGTCCACCTGTCACCGAATCCATACATAGTATCTTGTTTATGACGTGTTTCTTGTATTTGTTTTGCATATTAATATTATTGAGAATGTCAGCATTCGACGGTTCAATTTATAAATATAAAATGTTAAGCATTTCAGGAGAACGTCCAGGTTTCACAAGATTAATACAAGACCATGAAAACGGAATGCATTGCCGTATTCCATATTTCGTCAACCATACATACAAGTAAATACAGTTGGACCAATTAATATTTACAGAATCACACATATCAGCATTGATGCTGAGCACCCTATTTAGTAGCTTTAATGATGTGATTATATTTGAAAGCTACTGATGTAAATCACACATTCCGTCACTGACACATGAAAGAGGTTAGCATATATGTGACACGCATTTAACACGGATTAAATATCAGTCAAAAGCTAAATTTGGAATTTCTCTTTTACAGAAACTGATCCTGTGATATTTTTGTGGCAACATGTTTCCTGTTTTTAGTATACAGTCTGACTGGAGAAAACATGACAATGGTAACTTCATGAACTTAAAGGCAATTCGGTTAGTGCCATCCATCAGCATGGATTGACACGTATATCGGTCAAACTTCACAATTTTCTATGTTGACAGCTTTGAGTTAAGTGTACAACCTGCACCTGCCCCCAAGTATAACGAAAACACCGATAAAAGAGTAACGGGAGTTTAACAACCCCCTTTTTCCTTTATTTTGTTATATCCTCTCAAATGAAAAAAAAAAGCATAGTTGTGAAAAATTACAGCAAAATCCAAAAGAAAACAAACTGCTTCAATATGAATTGACTGAAATAAAAATCTGTGCTGCGTCTTTTTGCCCAATGGGTAGATATTTTCTTTTTGTAGGGCAGTTTGTCACATCATATTAAACGTTGATCTTTCCCCATTCAAATTCTTGTAAACGTTGCTTGTAATGGTCGTATAGCAAATCAAAAGAGGTTTAAAATGTGCAGGATAAGATATTGTTTAGTTTTTTTAATTAAGTAAAGATACTTTTTGTGCGAAGTATATGACGAATTGATGTATGTTTGTTTGAACGTTTGATTGTAGCCGAGGACACCTCCCCTTTGTGGCTAGACGATATACTAATAATGTATTTAACCACATCCAGGGTAACGTTAACTACTGATGAACTAATAGAAATTGTACTATATAGACCATGAAAGGAATCACAGTCATTGACATAGAAATACCGAGAATAGTTAATACAAAATCAAAGAGTTAAATATTGCTTTTCACAATGAACATAACTAACCGTAGGGACCTGAATGCAAATTTCAGGGTACCATTTGCCAAAGGCGCTGCATCTCGACTGATTTTGACGCCCTGGTGACCAGTACGTGTGAACTATTTCTTTGTGATAACAATAACTGTATCAATGGATAAGCTTCAGGTAACTGGCCCTATATTTGTTAAACTAGTCTGGGAAAGGTTTCTGTTACTTCGTGGTTATGATTTGACGTTTTATTAATGTTAATTTTTATAACCCCTACCCTGGTTAAAAAACGGCTTCGGGGTATTATAGGGAACTTACTTCTCGATCTTATTTCCATATCGTTTATGAAATCTTTCAAGGTCATGCGATCGGAAAGTAAGAAAGACACCTAAAATGAATCATATCTATCACAGAGGATCTACCCTCGAGTTGGCTCACATTAGATGAGATTCATAAATATAAATATAGATATAAATATATAAAATGTATCCATTTGCAGACTTTCCACACTAATATTTTGATAACATTTTTTTCTTAAGCGTTGAATATTATTGATTATTCGCCGTCGTAGTGAATACGTCATGCCTTATTTACTAGTTTGCGCTCGGTTTGTACACCTGTTAGCAACCCATTGACTTTGTGTTGTGATCATTTTGATCGTGGTTCCGAACACAGATATCGTGAACCAGTTTACCTGGCAAACGATCGTTGTCGACGTCACACTTCGACGGCGAATAGCATATGTTTAGCAATTCAATTTTTTCTTGCCAATATTCTGTAAACATAGTTATATAGAAGCTATTAACATTACGTTTAAAATTCCTAAAGATCAATGTTCAACGTTCAATGGCTATAAACATTTATACATGTCACGTAGATGATTTAGGTTTTCCTGCTTAACTTAATCTTAGATTACATTGTAAGTCATACTATGACAAATTTACAACAACATTTTCCATTTTTAGTAGCTAGACCGTATGCCGGAGGCGTAACATTTCACGAGCGTATGACTTGAGTGCATCGTACAAGTTTGCTATGGCGCGTCCTCGCAGGTTTTTCTCCAGGTGCTCCAGTTTCCCCCCTGCTTCTAAAATCGGACCTCTTCTCATAACCTTATCCCGTCATATACGCTTGGTCTGCTTTTAATTTAGTATTCTCTGAGTACTATTAGACTTTGCCTGGCTTCGGACGAATGTTATAAATATATAAATAAATTTACAATAAAATATTGTCAATTTGTAGTACTTAGGTAGTATGCCGTAATATTTCTGAGAGTCTGAGAACGCAAATTCAGAACTAAATTGGTTTAATACATATAATCATAATACTGTATAATCATATTGCCACTGTCATGCAGTCAAATCATCATCAAATTCCATTTGTAATTGCTAAACACTAGCTATCAAAACTTATAAAAATAAGTATTTTGGTGTTTCATTTCTTTTTTATGAATCGACTACAAACTATGTTTATACAGTTTTTTAAATTCCGTAACACTGTTGTTGCAGTATACGGTTGAAAATCAAATTCAGCTCGAACGCTCTTCTTCTCGGCCCAAACACAAAACTTTCTCGTTATATTTTCACAAATTTATCAGTTGAGGAGTAGCCGGGACATGAAAGCGAACTTTTGAGTGTCATTTGCTTTAGTGGTATCAGTAGCTTTAGTAAAGTGTCCTCGCCATGCATTTAAGCGTCACAAGTTAATGCGTATTTTAAAAGTAAACCAGATATTGGAAACTTGGTTGACCTGACTCGGAAAGAATTCATATTGTAATACTTGTATAACTGAACTAAAACAAAATGTCTGTTAAAGTTTGTTTTTTACCGAAAAATAAATGTTTCTTGTCACTTCTTCAAGCTGCGGGAATATTTAAATATTTGAAGGGATGTAACCGTCCTCAACTACGCTCATAACCTCAAAAAGGCAGTTTGCACTGAAAACACATTTATCGAAGCCGTTTGCACGAGTTTGGCTTAAATGTAATTGTTCATGGCGTTAACATAACAATTTGAAATCTGTTACAAAAGCCTGGGCAAATATATGACATTAATGTTCATAATATTCAACATTTCAAGGAATATTATATCCATAATGTATTATAAGACACAGCACAAAACCACAATCTTGGCGGAAATTCGTTGCCACACCAGCACGTGCTGGTGTTAAAATAAAGCAATCGCCAGAGCTAAATATGTCACAGTACCGCATTATCTTTGTATAATAGTTGCAAAAATGCATGCACACTCAATTTAGACCCTCCCCTCCCCACCCCCATCTTTCAATGTTGGGAGACTGAAATGTAGACATGATGACGATTTTGTCCAAATCAACATTGCAATAGGGGGGCGGGGATGGATGTTGGCCAATTAATGCTTTGGTGTGGCAACTTTTTCTCCGCCAAGATTGCAGGTACATGGTACAACTTGATACTGAGGTCGGATAATCTACGGAATATAAAATGCTTTCAGCAAAAGTTTGGACCAAAACCTGATTTCACTGCATGAAGTGATACTACCCGGAAGTCAATATGTATTTTATGTGATATGTTGTTGTGAAACACGACATATACATTTCTTCACATTTCTAAATAGAATTATCGACATAAGATTATGGTCCCCCATTTAGTAGACCGCAGAGTTTTACCATCGTATTTTTAAACCAGAAAATGTCATTTCTGAAAGTGTATTAGAATTGAAAGTGTTAACCCTATCTATATGCATTGCAAGCCAGCAGTCTCATTTCCGCTGGCACAGTTCTTCTGATGTACCAATCATATAGTTTGGTTAAAGAACTGTGCCCTGACAGGTGATAATTTTTGAGATCCGTACTATCATGACTATTGATTAATATTTACTATAAACACATATTTAAAGGAGTATAATTGTCAAGATTCAAAATCCTTTACGGGAGATCTGGACATGGAAACAGTTAGCATAAGGTAGCAGTTCATGAAAATTGACCTTACAATCAAAGCTAGGGTTCATTTAAAAATCAAGGTGGCCATAATGACCGCAATGATGTTTTCTTTAATTTGAGATATCATTGACGGTAATTAATTTCAGAATTGACCAAGTTATGAAACATGTGTACAAACCAATAGGGTTTTACTTTCATAACTTAACATTTTCCGTCACTGATATCTCAAATTAGAGAAAACATCCTTGCAGTCAATTGCGGTCATAATTCATGAATTTCTACTTTATTTATTGTAATGCCTGTACATACATTTTAGTTGTTTCCTTTTGCTCAAAGTAAGTGGAAAATGACCAACCATTACATTTTATTTACCATCTATTTTACAGCTATACGCAGTAAACTTGAAAGTAAATTTAACGATTTTATCAGCAGACATTTTGAGATGTGGATTTTCATAGATCTAGGCAAAACTGTCAAAATAGTTTTACATCGCGACTGACCGTCTCACATGCCATGTATTTTACAGTACACAAATGCATATCCCCAGGCTGAAGTTTAAGTTTGCTGACAATGTTTACTGTTTTTGACAAGTGACCACCGCTTGTGAAAGACATTTCTGCTTTAATAGCGATGTATAAAAACTAAACATTTGCACTCACATTTTCAGAAAACAAATCTTGTCTTTGTTTATGTTATTAACTGTTGTGCTCTTTATTTTTGCCTGTAAATGTAGCTCAATTTCACGTTTCCTGTCACTTGATAGGACTGACTGTGAATAATGTGGACCTTTAAAGCACGCTAAATGCATGCGCTACCGCATTTGTCAAAACTCGATCGCTCGTCCTTAAGGGCTCTGTAACCCACCTTTGTACAGTATTTTTGTGGGACCTGAAAGCACATCAGACACACCAAATATAATACAAATGTCATGGCAAATTACGGTATTCATTGATATTGTTGACATTTAACAATCCTGGAAGAAAACTTTATAAATCTAATGATATGTACTTAAATTGTAATCTTTTGCATTGAAGATATACATGACGTATCCCTCAAAAAATCTGAATTCATAGTCTACTTAGTTTACTTCGAGGACTGTTAAATGTCAATATTTAATAATTTGACATAAAATTTGTATTATATCTCGAATTTCAAAGCAATCTAAATTATCGTATTCAAAATGCAATTTGGTGTGTCTGGTGTGCTCTCAGGTCCCACAAAAAATACCTTGCAAAGGGATGTGACCGAGCCCTTAAGCGTGTGAATTAAGTTCCAAGGTTGGCAGAAATTGGCATAACCCTTCCTCGTTATCGTTTCTGTGCAGTTTTTAATTGACTAGAGGGTGACTTTTGCTGACATTTGCTAACAGGGCTCATCTCTAACTTTGTGTTTTTATCAATTTTCCCCTTTGTATTACGACTTGCTCGCCAGCATTTAAGTAGCTCGGAACATGTTTGGCACCAGAATGTTCAGACAATAACAAGCTTTCCAGCCGCTTCCCAGTAACAACAAAGACATTATGTCCACTTCCAAGGGCAATTGAGTCACGGACATATTAGTCTTCAAACGCAATTTTCTCAAAATGGCCAAAATGGATATGAGGCAATTGTACTGAGCCCTCTTGTTTGGTTACATCATTAGCTTCATGTGAGATGTTACTTTACAGCTTAGCAGCCAGGCTAATTCTGGACTCCCAAGGATAAACGAAGTACTTGCTTTGTTATAGACCACTTGGCATCTGACGTCATTGCCCGGCAGTATGCGCGCGCATTATGGCAATTTCAATTGTTCTTTGCCCTGCAGTGTGCGTACGCATCGTAGTCTGCTAAGGGCACGTGCATTTTAAATCGCCCGCCACATTTCATATAGTACTGGAAAGCCATTGAACAGTGTAGCGGCTCGTTCGAGCATATCGATAGACGAGTCCCTCGCCTTTGTTGATAAACAGTGATGTCAAGTGGTCTATAAAGGCTGAGTTACGGCTGTGTTATAACTTGCCTACCGCGTTTGCAAATTGTAAATTGACTGTTCTATTTGTGCCCTAGCGTCTTTAAACTTTAAAATAACATGTAACTTGGAAATTAAAGATACAAGTCATATGACTCACCCGCACACTCACTCGATTAATCACTTCGCTTGTTTTTTCCAACATATGCATACAATTACGCAAAATTTGTACTTTTTAAAGCACGTTGTTTATACGCAACTTATAAACCATTAAATGATAGCTCTTAGGCAATTCTTTGCGTTACGAATTTACCACCACGTAGTTTTGACCATGGCAAGGTTAGACAGTACTTTTTATATCAAGCTTATTTACGATTCCTTCAGCATAACGGCCGCGGGTGCTTAAACATTTGAAAGCTTTTCACTACTCGAACATGCTTGAAGTCAGTGACCATTGAGAATAGTAAGAATAACGATTGCTACAAAAGGTCGGATTTGGCATCTATGGTCATCAGAATTACAATTTGTATAAGATATAATTATAAACTTATTTTGAAGTATAGTGTTTGTAAACTGAATTTACATTGAGAAATTAAGGATAAAAAAACCACATGCGTCTCTTATTGGGCGGTGAGACAGATCTTACTTTGTGATATACTAGAAATGCTGAAACTGTCATCCTGTCACCGAATACACACATAATATCTTGTTTGGCACTGTTCTTGTATTTGTCTCGCATATAAAATATTATTGAAAATGTCAACCAATTTTCCTTGGTTTGGGAGCAAAACCAAAGAATCGGCATCCAAAAAGTAAAAACAATTCAGCAGAACGTCCATAATTTAGAAGTTTAAAACTTAATTTTCAAATGGAGCACTTTGTTCGTCAACTTTGCATGCAACTAAACAAAGTTTGTACCAATTACAGAATTACATATCAACATTTATGTTGAGCATTCTATTTAGTAGCGTTAATGATGTCCTATATTATCTTCTATATACTTGAAAGCTACTGATGTAAATCACACATTCCTTCACTGACGCATGAAAGAGGTTAGCATATATGTGACACTCATTTAACACGGAATAAATATCAGTCAAAAGCTAAATTTGGAATTTCTCTTTTACAGAAACTGATCCCGTGATATTTTTTCAACAACTCTTCCTATACCTTTGTACAGGAGCCAACCGTTGTTAAACCGTGATGAATCCACACTTTTACTGTAGCGTATACGCGAACGCGAGCGAGACTACGCATTACGCGGGAGCGCGTAAAATTCGTCATGTCTGGAACTTTTGTGCGTGCAATGCGTGTGCAAGCTTGCAAGTTGAATCTGAGAGCTGTTGAATTCAGTATTTTTCAGGTAGCGGCTAAACATTGCCGTTTTATTCTGTAGGCCCTAGTTTTATTGCTGATATCAACAGAGAAATCATCGAAGTTTTTGTAAAGATGAGTGGCAATGATTAAGTGATATTCCTCGTGAAATAATCGTGAATTATACGATCTTTAGCTTCTTTTCGTTGTTGAAAGGATTCAATCATGTTTCACCGTTGTTCATCACCGTTTAACAACTCGCGTCCGGCGCGTCTGCGTGGTTTACTTCGCTCGGGCAGCTAAAGCTGCCCTCGCGAAGTAAACCACGCAGACGACGCGGCCGCATCGTTGTTAAACGGTGATGAACAACGGTGAAACATGATTGAATCCCTAAGTGGCAACATGTTTCCTGTTTTTTTAGTATACAGACTACCTGCAGAAAACATGACAATGGTAAGTTCATGAACTTAAAGGCAATTCGGTTAGTGCCATCCATCAGCATGGACTGACACGTATATCGGTCAAACTTCACAATTTTCTATGTTGACAGCTTTCAAGTTAAGTGTACAACCTGCACCTGCCTCCAGGTTGCAATGACCAAGGACAGAGCTGTGACAATGTGGGTAATACCCGGTCCCCGCACTCCGCGTATCCGCGGGTATTCATGCTCGTCGAAAATTTCGCGAAATAAGGGGTGTTTTCAGATGAAGAAACGCGATTCGCGAAACACACAAAAAGGGGTGTTTTTAAACCACATGTTCGCGAAATTGAAAAAGGGTATTTTCATCAAGCAGCCTACGCGTTTCTGCCAGAAAAGGGTATATTAGAAATATCGTTCGCATTTTAGCGAAAATAGGGGAATTGTCGAAGGGTAAATAATTCGCGAAATCGCTAAAAAAAGGGGTGTTTTTCCCCTAAAAACTTCGCGAAATGAGATGCAAAAGGGGGTGTTTTTAAAGTTCACCGACAAGCATGAATACCCGCGGATGTGCAGAGTGCGGGGACCGGGGGGTAATATGATATAATCCTATTATTTATTTCTCACATTCTATATGCATCACAATAATAATAATGATGATCTCGTTTGAAATTGGTCAATGTAGTGTACCTAATAGAGGACTAATAGGAAGTGTTTTCCCAATAACATTGGCTTCTCATGGGGTGGGGTGGGCACTTACATACAATAAATTTTTACTTCGCCGCTATAATTTTCAGCTCAAATACAGGCCAGATTTACTTTTTTCAATCTCTAGGCCAGTTTAAAATTTAGGACTACTTTTTTCATCTTTTTTTTTTTAAATTTGTTATATCCTCTAAAAAAAAAAAAAAAAAAAATCAAAGTGAAAAATATGGCGAAACTCAAAATAAACAATACTGCTTCAATATGAATTGACTGAAACAAAATGTGCTGCGTCTTTTTGTTCCACTGCCGGATCGTTTCTTTTTGTAGGACAGTTTGTCATATCAACGTTGGTCTTCGCCGCGCCCATTCAAATACTTGAAACGTTGCTTGTTAATGGTCGTATAGCAAATCAAAAGAGGTGCTAAAAAGGAATCACAGTCATTAAAATAGAAATACCGAGAATAGTTAATACAAAATCAAAGAGTTAAATATTGCTTTTAACAATGAACATAACTAACCGTAGAGACTTGAATGCAAATTGCAGGGTACCATTTGCCAAACGCGCTGTATCTCGACTGATTTTGACGACCTGGTGACCAGTACGTGTAAACTATTTCTCTGTTGTAACTAACGGTATCAATGGATAAGCTGCAGTTAACTGGCCCTATATTTGCTTAACTAGTCTGGGAAAGGTTTCTGTTACTTCGTGGTTAAATTTGACGTTTTATTAATGTTAATTTTTATAACCCTTACCCTGGTTAAAAAACGTCTTCGGGGTATTATAGGGAACTTACTTCTCGATCTCATTTCCATATCGTTTATGAAATCTTTCAAGGTCATGCGTTCGGAAAGTAAGAAAGGCACCTAAAAAGAATCATATCTATCACAGAGGATCTTCCCTCGAGTTGGCCCACATTAGATGAGATTCATAAATATAAATATAAATATATAAAATGTATCAATTTGCAGACCTAGCAACGATCGACGTCGACGTCACACTTCGACGGCGAATAGCATATGTTTAGCAATTAAATTTTTCTTGCCAATATTCTGTAAACATAGTTAGAAACTATTAACATTACGTTTAAAATTCCTAAACATCAATGTTCGACGTTGAATGGCTATAAACATTATTCATTAATACTCATAAAGAGTTAAATAGTTTACGCTTGATGAAAACATTTATACATGTCACGTAGATGATTTAGGTTTTCCTGCTTGACTTAATCTTAGGTTACATTGTAAGTCATACTATGACACATTTACAACAACATTTTCCATTTTTAGTAGCTAGACCGTATGCCGGAGGCGTAACATTTCACGAGCGTCTGACTTGTGATATTGGTTTAACATATTCTGTAAATATTTGTAACTTTTCCATTGAGTGCATAGTACAAGTTTGCTATGGCACGTCCTCGCATGTTTTTCTGGGTGCTCCAGTTTTCCTCCTGCTTCTAAAATCGGACCTCTTCCCATAATCTTATCCCGTCATATACGCTTGGCATCCTTTTAATTTAGTATTCTCTGAGTACTATTAGACTTTGCCTGGCTTCGGCCGAATATTATATATATATATATATATATAAATAAATTTGCAATAAAATATTGTCAATTTTAGTACTTAGATAGTAATATTTCGCGAGAGACTGAGAACGCAAATTCATAACTAAATTAGTTTATGCATAATAACCATAAAATAATCATATTGCCATTGTCAAACAGTCAAATCATCATCAAATAAGAGTCCGCAACAGACAACATTACTGTAAATGCATCGTACTGAACGCTAAAAATTACGTCTTTAGAAATGTAACACATTTGTAGCCGATTGTAATCATGTTTAACCTATTGTTAAATTCCATTTGTAATTGCTAAGCACTAGCTATCAAAACTGATAAAAATAAGTATTTTGGTGTTTAATTTCTTATTTATGAATCGACTACAAACTGTTTTTAAATTCCGTAACACTGTTTTTGCAGTGTACGGTTGAAAATCAAATTCTGCTCGGACGCTCTTCTTCTCGGCCCAAACACAAAACTGTTTCGTTATATTTTCACAATTTTATCAGCAGAGGAGTAGCCAGGACATGAAAGCGAGCTCTCGAGTGTCATTTGCCATTGTGGTATCAGTAGCTTTAGTACAGTGAACTTTGCACTCGCTCTACGTTATACTTATCATCAATGGAGAAGCACAGTGGCGTAGCCAGTAGGGGGGGGTGCAAGGCCGTTGGTAGACGGAAGGCGTTGGTGAAAAAAAAATTGGGTTAACAATAGACTATTTTTTACCCAGGATGACAGAAAAAAGGGAGAATTGTAAAAAATGATGAAAAATTGTGAATGAAATTGAATTTTACATACAAATTTTGTGTTTTTATGATGGTACCGCCTATAATCCGTTTTTTTTTATTTGCTACTCACTTTTTCAAACCATGCAAAAAAAATTGGGTCAACAACTTCCACAACTTCCGTCGGCAAAAATATTTGCGTCGATACATTTACAAGTTGTGCCCCCTCGGTTCCAAAATCCAGGCTACGCCACTGGAGAAGCATGAACGTTAGCAGTATGTACACTATGGGTGTGTTTGTTGGCGAGAGATGTGTGGGATCGAGTGGGGTGTGTACAGCATGGGAGGGGTGACTTTGCTATATTGAGGCTAGTTCTCTGCAATCTGAAAGACACTTGTAAATTTGAATACCTCGATGTGGCTAGGTCAGGGATCGAGTTCCATTGTCGCCCTGGAATAAGGAAGGACAAGTATTACTCTAATAACAAGTTTTTGGAGCTACTCATTTCACAGGAATACCACAAAATTCACCTATCCAATTGACTCACGAGCACACCCACATTCTATTAAGAGTATGCCCTCGCTATGCATTTAAGCGTCACAAGTTAAAACGTATTTTAAAAGTAAACCAGATATTGGAAACTCGGTAAGAATTCATACTGTAACTATAACTGAAAAAAACCAAAATGTATGTAAAAGTTTGTTTTTCACCGAAAATAAATGTTTCTTGTCACTTCTTCAAGCTACAGGGATATTTGAATATATATTTGAAGGGATTAAACCGCCTCAACTACGCTCATAACCTCAAAAAGGCAGTTTGCACTGAAAACACATTTGTCGAAGCCGTTTGCACGAGTTTGTCTTAAATGTAATTGTTCATGGCATTAACCTAACAATTTGAAATATGTTACAAAAGCCTGGGCAACTTATCTTCATAACTTAACATTTTCCGTCACTGATATCTCAAATTAGAGAAAACATCCTTGCAGTCAATTGCGGTCATAATTCATGAATTTCTACCTTATTTATTGTAATGCCTGTTCATACATTTTAGCTGTTTCCTTTTGCTCAAAGTAAATGGGAAATGACCAACCCTTACAATATATTTACCATCTATTTTACAGCTACACGCAGTAAACTTGAAAGGAAATTTAACGATTTTATTAGACGACATTTTGAGATGTGGATTTTCATAGATCTGGGCAAAACTGTCAAAATAGTTTTACATCGCCACTGACCGTTTCACATTCCATGTATTTATACAGTACACAAATGCATATCCCCAGGCTGAAGTTTAAGTTTGCTGACAATGTTTACTGTTTTTGACAAGTGTCCACCTCTTGTGAAAGACATTTCTGCTTTAATAGCGATGCATAGAAACTAAACATTTGCACTCACATTTTCAGAAAACAAATATTGTTTGTGTTTATGTTATTAACTGTTTATGTTCTTTATTTTTGCCTGTAAATGTAGCTCAATTTCACGTTTCCTGTCACTTGATAGGACTGACTGTGAATAATGTGGACCTTTAAAGCACGCTATATACATGCGCTACCGCATTTTGTCAAAACTCGATCGCTCGTCCTTAAGGGCTCCGTAACCCACCTTTGTACATTCTTTTTGTGGGATCTAAGAGCACATCGGACACATTAAATTGAATTCTGCATACGAGGAATGTCCTTCTTATATCAAATATATAGTTTTGTTTTTTACATTTCGCAATATAATACAAATTTGGCAGATTATTCATTGACACTGTTGACATTAAACAGTCCTCGGAAGAATCTAATGATATGTAATTAAATTTTGATCTTTTGCATTGAAGATATATAATAAAGTTTGCCAAAAGACCGAAGTTACCGATTTATAAATCTACTTAGTTTACTCCGAGGACTGTTAAATATTAATATTTAATAATTTGCCATAAAATTTGTATCATATCTCGAATTTAACAAAAATCTAAATTCTCGTATTCAGAATGCAATTTGATGTGCTCTCAGGTCCCACAAAAATACCTTGCCTAGGTGGGTGACCGAGCCCTTAAGCGTATGAATTTAGTCATCATATCAATAAATCCTATCGGCATATTTACCCCCGTTTGTGACACTCTCATCATTCCAAAGTTGGCAGAAATTGGCATAACCCTTCCTCATTATCATTCCTGCGAGTTTTTAATTGAATAGAGGGTGACCTTTACTGGTATTTTGCTAACAGGGCTCATCCATAACTTTGTGTTTTTATTATCTTTCCCTTTATCCTAGATTGGTAAAATCCCTGTGTATTTATACGACTTGCTCTCCAGCATTTTAAGTAGCTCGGAATATGTTTGGTAATGTTCAGACAGCAATCGGCTTTCGAACCGCTTTCTAGTAACAACAAACACATAATCCATTTCCAAGGGGCATTAGTCACGGACAAATTAGTCTTTAAACGCAATTTTATCAAAATGACCAAAATGGATGTGAGGCACTTGCACTTAGCCCTCTTGTTTGGTCACATGATCACATCATTAGCTTCATGGGAGATTTAGCCAGGGAAATTCTGGAGTCCCGAGGATATACGAAGTACTTGCTATACCGTATGTTATTTACTAGTACATACTGCGTTTTTCAATGACCGAGTTACGGCTGTGTTATAAATTGCCTACCGCATTTGCAAATTGTAAATTGAGTGCTAAAAACTTTAAAATAATATGTAACTTGGAAATTAAAGATACAAGTCACATGACTCACCCACACACTCACTCGATTAATCACTTCGCTTGTTTTTTCCCAACATATGCATACAATTACACAAAACTTGTACTTTTTAGCACGCTGTTTATATGCAACCTATAAACCATTAAATGATAGCTCTTAGGCAATTCTTTGCGTTACAAATTTACCACCACGTAGTTTTGACCATGAGATTCCACAAGGTTAGACAGTACTTTTTATATCAAGCTTATTTAAGATTCCTCCTGCATAACGGCCGCGGGTGCTTAAACATTTAAAAGCTTTTGACTACTCGAACATGCTTGAAGTCAGTGACCATTGAGAATAGTAAGAATAACGATTGCTACAAAAGGTCGGATTTGGCATCTATGGTCATCAGAATTAGAAGATATAAACTTATTTTGAAGTATAGTGTTTGTAAACTGAATTTACATTAAGAAATTAAGGAACCAAAAATTTAACACATGCGTCTCTTATATTGGCCGGTGAGACAGATCTTACTTTGCGATATACTTGAAATGCTAAAACTGTCATCCTGTCACCGAATACATACAAGATATCTTGTTTTTCGCTGTTCTTGTATTTGTTTCGCATATAAAATATTATTGAAAATGTCAACAAATTGTTCCTTGGTTTGGGGGAGCAAAACCAGAGAATCGGCATCCAAAAAGTAAAAACAATTCAGCAGAACGTCTACATTTAAGAAGTTTATTTTCAACTGGAGCGCTTTGTTCGTCAACCTTGCATGCAAATAAACAAAGTTTGTATCATTTAATATTTACAGAATCACACATATCAACATTGATGTTGAGCATTCTAATTAGTAGCTTTAATGATGCTCATATAATTATATTGACATACCTTCATTTTGAAAGCTACTGATGTAAATCACACATTCCGTCGGTGACGCATGAAAGAAGTTAACATATATGTGACACGCATTTAACTAAATATCAGTCAAAAGCTAAATTTGGCGTTTCTCTTTTACAGAAACTGATCCCGTGATATTTGTGTGGTACCATATATCCTGTTTAGTATGCAGCCCAGCTGTAAACATGGAAACATCTATTTGGCCACTTTTAGGCAATTTGGTTAGCATTATCCATCAGAATGGACGGACAAGTGTATTGTAATATAGGCACTGTCAGTTCATTTTAAATGTTTAATATGAAAGAGAAACATTAAAATATCACTGATAAATTAAATACCCATTCGGTGATCCCAGCGAAAGTGTAAACAAAAATAAACTTGTTTATAAATTGCCTAAAAGTGATGGATAAGTTATTCAAATTGTTATTTGATATTTTTGAAATAAAAAATGTGGCAAAACACGAAGAAAACAGTAGTTGTGACGAAGTTGAAGCCCCATTCAAATACACGTGGCTAATTTATATACTATCAGTATATAAATTACAGATTCATGTAAATTCCTTATTTTATAAAATTTTCTTAAATACATGTCTTTCGGCTGAACCACTAACAGGCTATGTTAACACATTTATGACAATGACAAAGGTACCACAATCTGAATTTGGATGATTTTTACGATCACCTGGATGTGCAAATCACTGAATGGGCCTTTAAGTATCTCAAAAAAGGGATATTAGGTATGTTTTTATTTGACTCTTCCATAAGATATCTTTATTGATGGATTTGTTTTAAGTGTAAAACATGCACCTGCACCCTTGTAGTAACGAATTGTGGTTATTATTTTATTCTTTTGTAACCTAACCGTGGACTGGCCAAAGAGAGAGCTGTGACAATGTGGGTAAAATGACATAATCCTATTATTTATTTCTCACACTCGATACACTGCAATACTGATTATGATTCTCTCGTTTGAAACAAGTCAAGTTATGTATCTAATTAGAAAGTGTTATTCTATTGGTATTCATTCAGGCGCCCTATATTTAAGCGATGACAAACACTCCTATAATCGAGTAACTCTATATTATAGGTGTTACTAATTCTGCATGCAATGAGTAGTTAATTTCTTGAGTATTGAGTATAACAGACCACTAAATGTTATCCTATGTCAATGAGATCGTCGTGCTGACCTCTTAAAAAAAAGATTGAATTTTCAATATCGCCCTCCCGAATTAGGGACAAAACGTTTTCGACTGTATATTCAGTCGGGTGATTTTTTTTTTCAATCAAAAGGAGTGATTCTCAATCTTTTAAAATCTTTTAGCGATTAAAGTTAGGGGCAATCTTTTTCGATTGAATTTTCAGTAGAATGGATTGATTTTCATTGTTTTTCAATCTTTTGCCGTCCCAAATTAGGGACAAGTCCTTTCTAGTTGAAAAAAAAGTTCACTCTAAAAGAGTTTGAAATCTCATTCCAAACATATGCATCACATGTCATTTGGAAGTACATTAGGAGTAACACTTGATTAGGTAGTGAAATCCAAACAGCTTTTATAAACATAGAGTGGCAATAGATTACGTAACGCATTGTTCCTTTGTGCCGATTTGATTTACCGACACGCTATTCACCGAGAGGTACCTTTTGTTCGGGACAAAGGGCTTCCGCCATTAAATCGGTAACTAACCTGACAGCGTATTAACACTATAATATGCAGGCTACTGTACACGACTTTAATACTTGACAGATCTGACTTGAGTAAGTTCAGGAGCCCTATTTTCACAAAAGTCACAACGAGGGCGACAACATCTTGTTACAAGACAAGACAGCCAATATGGGATGAAATTCTACCAGAAGATCTAAATCCCGGATCTAAATAAATGTATAAGTATCCAAACATTGATGTGAACTGAGATCATGGCTATGGAGAAACAACAGAAACAATAATTATTGGCACCAGACAAACGGTCAAGTGGTAATTAAGCCAACATTTATTATGTGTACTACCTCGGAAGTATCTCCCACACATTATTATCCATCAATTAATACTGATCTGAATCATGGCATCCGGAACAGAAGTAGGAATGCCAACACGAGATTCATATAAAAATGAGGTTAAACCAACTTCAGAGGATGATTTAAGCACTTCCCAGCAAGTCTTGCGGTTAGCACAGCTGTGTGAGTGAACATGACACCACTGCCCGCCCACTGCATACACACGTGCATGGTTAAATTTGAATTTGTACAGATATATTTACAATAAAAACACCTTCAAAAAGTTGGTCGATTTCACATTTTATGTTATCTACAGAAGGTGTGAATTATCCTTCATGCATACATCACTTTAGATCTGAAATCGACCAAGTAATGACGACACACGGGCAATTCTAAAACAACATCTTTTGCACAGAGTTCAATGGGATTTGAAAAGTAAAGTGGCAGTTGAAACTCTAGTGATAACACTTTTACAGTGCATGATGGGGCTTCCTTAAATCATCCTCTGAACCAACTTTAGGACATGAGTATATTTAAACCGTCCGCATAGGAATAACAACGCGTGTATGCCGGAGAAACCTATACACTGACATTGCTCTTCAGTATGCATTTCACTCTTTCACCGCACGGCCCTGATTTGGTAAAACGATCTAACTAGAAATTTGGACATTTTGAGATAAATCCATATCATGGGTAATGTGAGTGCGCTCTTTCCATTGGTGACATCCTAAAATCACACCACCATGCCACCAAATAATGAGGTTTTTATATTTTCTAAGACATTAGATCTGTATAATAATTTATTTTATTCAAAAAGAAAAACGTAAAGTGTTCAAACTTTAAAGCTCTTTTTCTCGAAACAGCGATTTTAATTTCATGTTAGATCATTTTACCAAATCAGGGCCGCGCAGAAGACGAAGACGTAATGAAATACTTATAAAAAGATCTGAAGGGCTGAAGACCGTGAGATCGGTGGGCAAAGTAAACCGATAATGAGTGGCAAGACATCCCATCAAAAGCTGAAACAGTCTCTGGACTGGACGAGTGTTTAATTTTGCAACCATAATGGACTGCAATACGTTAAACCTATAACCCTAACCCAAACACTAAACCATAACCCTAACTCTAATCATGCTAACCATAAACCCTAACCCTGGTGTTATTGCTGACCATTATAGTTGCAGACTATGTGTTATGGACACCCACAAGAAAGTGGTAAGTTGCATCGGGTGCAATCGAGTTGATTTTGCTTTAAACTTTAGTAAAATCTCTTGGATGGAAACACTCAGTATTTCTGTGAATACGACATCGTACATTGGAGAGGCGTGTTTTTTTCTTTCAAGGACATTAACCTGCAGGAGGTTTTTTTTTATCAAGGTTTAAAGCTAATATCGCCGATGACGAGCAAATGGTCATTAGACAAAAAGTGAAAAGTATTTCCTTACGCGGAAAATAACGATCTAATTTCAAAGCGATTTAATCTCTGGCGATTAAACTATCAATAGATGCATTCTTTCCATAGCACACTAAACAAGCATGGTTCATACACATTTTGCTAACATTCCAGTTAAATTACAGTAATTTCTCTGCGGACGCAAGATTTACAATTTAAATCGACGCGAAAGATACCTCAACTCACGAGAAGTCTACTAAATTTAAGGGATGAGCCTATAGGAATAACGACCAAACAAAGAAATTCTTGTTTATGCCGTAATATTGTAGTCTTTCAACCCTTTCACAACTTCAGCTGTGTAACTTACAAAAATTCCCGCTAAAAAGTGGTTCTTTTAATTTTAGAAAATACATTAAGAATCGCATTGGACTTTTCGTACTGATCGTACTATAAGTGACCACCAGCCTATAATGTTCTAATCACACTATAGACTGGGATTACATGTGACGTCATTGCCAGGCAATTGGTCTCTATTGTTCCTTGCCCGGAAATATGCCCACGCAGTCAGGGACCGTGCTTTTAAAACGCCCGCCAGATCACAATAAGGCCATTGAACTGTGTAGTGGCCATACGTACTCGCTGAAGTATAACGGTAGCACGTTCCCTTACCGACTCATTATTAATGTGTGGAAAGGGGTCAGGGACGGTATTCTGATCATTCTAATCCTTTCTTTTGAGGTCAATAGATAAAAGAAAGGCCTTGAACACATGTGCGGGGTTGTAGATAATATTTAATCATCAAAGCTGCTGGCATAAGAAATTTCGAGGAGGCAGCGCTTATTATTTCTTGTAAACACAATCTAATGTGGTACTCACTACATGTAGAAGGCCGGCGGGTCTGCAAATTAGTGCATGAAGCTAGTAAAGATATAGCTTCATGTTCAGTTTAATCAATTAAAATACTATGGCTGGATATCAAAAAAATCGCGAGGCATTCTTTCTTGTTATGGACGACAAGTATTATTTTTTATATCATTATGACAAAATCCAGTCCCTTCTCAATTGAATAGGCTCCGAGATTAGACTTTCCTTTCCAAAAATAATTATATGGCCTAGAGGACATGATATAGGCCTAATCTAAACCATATTCGGTATCCTTCACAGTCCGAGCGGCGCTTGCACTCGCATCGCATTAAACTAGACAAAGTTCGCTAAACTGAGGCCTGCTTCAATTGCCAACCTTTATCGAGGGGCGAGTTTGAGGTTTCATAGTCATCTTTTACCTATACCATTTTTCACCCCGATGTGGCAGTGATGTCAACGCGTTGTGAACAGCTGTTTCGCTCGCGCATCTATGGGGTGTCTTTATGCGCGTGCGTATGTACACCAGCGCCATCGAACTCCAGCGAGTGATGCTGCGCCTAATAAAATTCGTATAATGTCCCCAGCATACTTTCCTGCCGCTTGCCGCTGTGGCAAGCGGCAGACCGTTTCAACCAATGACAAGCCTTGATTGTGTCCGATTGTCTGCAATGCGCGTGCGCCACGCCGCTCATTGCAAGCGGCAGGGTAGTATGAAACCAGCTTTATACTGACGTGACCGCGGATGTGACGTCACTGTCACATCAGGGTGAAATGGTATTGAACAACGCAAACCAGCCAAATTTGTAATAAGTTTGAATAGCAATTAGAAAAACCGTGAATATAGTGTCAGAATTAAAGTCTTACACATCTTAGTATAACCTTGTCGTTAGTGTGATACTGAATGCAGCGCCATTTTCGGAATATATTCGTACACGGTGTGGGCAAATAGTTGGTCAAATGTAGGCTAAGTAGGCCTAAATCATGAAAATCGCTTAATCTGAATAATACCAACCAGTAACGGACACTGAGACAACACTACGTGTGAAGTTTGAGGTAAGTAAAGCTTTTCCTTGTTATAAAAAACAAGGAAAAGGCAGTCATTTTTATCACAACGCGATATTTTAAAAAAAGCACATTTTGAGAGGGCCTACGCTGGTTCTTGTGATTCTAGTTTAAAATCTGTTCATCACATGCAGTCCGATTTGGTATCTATGGTTTCATCAAAGTCTTGAGAACTAATTTGGATGGTATGTTGGTTAACAAAAACGATAATGTTAAAAATAGCGGTATTTATGCAAGCAACGTATCTATTGTGTAAAATGCATTGAAAATTGTCGGCTAATGAGGGCATAAATTAAAATCGCGAAGAGTAATAGCAACAATAACTATCTACATTCCAAGCGGAAACGCTTTTCAAAAACATACCACCTTTTTCGGGCAATCGCTGAAACCGAAATATGAAATTCCAGGCCATCTGTAAAAAAGTGCGTGAGCAGAAATGACCATGAACTTGGGTCACCGAAACAAGTGTTTATATTGGTGTCAGGCCTTTCATAGTGATACAACAATTAGCCCCCAATAATGGCTTTCCTTTGAACCGTTATTTGTTAAACTTGAGGATTTTTACTTTTTGAGAAATCAATGAATGTATCAAAAAACTTTTCGAAAGTCGATTTAAAATTGCCTAACCCGTTAAGCTGACAGCGATCATTGTTCTAGGGACTTGGCGCTCTTGGTACATGACACTTTTTAAATCAAATCGATGAGGATCTAAGAATTAAATAAACAAATGCAACTCCATAATAATAAAATACCATATGATTCCTCCACCATTAAAATATCTTGACCAAAAAGTGTACATTTTAAAGCATTTTTGTTTATAATAGCCAGGATATACACATTTTATTTATTTATTTATTTATTTATTTATTTATTTATTTATTTATTTATTTATTTATTTATTTATTTATTTACTTATTTATTTATTTATTTATTTATTTATATATTTATATATTTATTTATTTTATCATACTCTTGAATATACATGAATGATAAGAAATTTTGATTAAGAATATTAAGAATAAAGAAACCTAGAACATACTATACTAGAGCTCAGTGCACTTTGCTGAATTAAAAACGCATTGAAGAGAGTGACCTTGATTTCTTTTGCTAGTTCTCTGCAATCTGAAAGACACTTGTAAATTTGAAAACCTCGACGTGGCTAGGTCAGGGATCGAGTTAGGAAGGGCAAGTATTACTCTAATAACAATGGCGGAGTTTGGAGGAACTCATTTCACAGGAATATCACAAAATTCACCTATCCAATTGACTCACGAGCACACCCACATTCTATAGAGTATGCCCTCGCTATGCATTTAAGTGTCACAAGTTAATGCGTATTTTAAAAGTAAACCAGATATTGGAAACTTGGTTGGCCTGGCTCGGTAAGAATTCATATTGTAATACTGTATAACTGAACTAAAACAAAATGTCTGTTAAAGTTTGTTTTTCACCGGAAAATAAATGTTTCTTGTCACTTCTTCAAGCTGCAGGGATTATATTTGAAGGGATGTAACCGTCCTCAACTACGCTCATAACCTCAAAAAGGCAGTTTGCACTGAAAACACATTTGTCGAAACCGTTTGCACGAGTTTGCCTTAAATGTAATTGTTCATGGCGTTAACCTAACAATTTGAAATATGTTGCAAAACCCTGGGCAAATATATGACATTAATGTTCATAATATTCAACATTTCAAGGAATATTATATCCATAATGTTATTATAAGACACAACACAAAACCAGGTACATGTTACAACTTGATACTGAGGTCGGATAATCGACGGAATATGAAAAGCTTTCAGCAAAAGCTTGGACCAAAACCTGATTTCACTGCATGAAGTGATACTGCCCGGAAGTACTAGGATGTTGTTGTGACACACGACATGTACATTTCTTCCCATTTCTAAATAAAATTATCGACATAAGATTATGGTCCTCCATTTAGTAGACCGCAGAGTTGTACCATCGTATTTTTAAACCAGATAAAGACATTTATGAAAGTGTATTAGAATTGAAAGTGTTAACCCTATCTATATGCACTGCAAGCCAGCAGTCTCATTTCCGCTGGCACAGTTCTTCTGATGTACCAATCATATAGTGACATGGAAACATGAAAAATGACCTTACAACCAAAGATAGGGTTGATTTGAAAATCAAGGTGGCCATAATGGGCGCATCCAGATATTTTTGGCCCTACCCCTAAAGAAGACATGGGAAAACTTAATCTTTTTGACAGATCTGACCTTGTAAATCATAAGACAAATGAAAAAAAAAAAGGAAAGATCATAGCCAGGAGTGGTACATAGAGTATCATGCCTACGGATTTCATCAATGTCTTACCTTAGCACGCTGGTAAGCAGCGTTTGAGATGTTGTTAATCGATAGTCGATAACCGATAATCAATGATCAATCAGCTATGAATATTTAATTGGATTCTAAAAATAATGATCACGGACTCTCATGTTTGGGGGTGTGGGTGTGTGTGTGTGTGGGGGGGTGTATACCCCCTCGCATGTTGGTGCTCGCAATTGCTGAGGACGGCTTTTAACCCCTAAAGAAGACATGGGAAAACTCAAATTTTTGGGAATCCCATGTCTTCTTTTGGGTAGGTGCCGTTAATTTCTGTAATAGCCCAATGACCGCAATGATGTTTTCTTTAATTTGATATATCAGTCACGGCAAATAATGCAAAATTGACCAAGTTATGACACATGTGTACAAACCAATAGGTTCAATCTTCTACCGGTTTTACTTTCATAACTTAACATTTTCCGTCACTGATATCACAAATTAGAGAAACATCCTTGCAGTCAATTGCGGTCATAATTCATGAATTTCTACCTTATTTATTGTAATGCCTGTACATACATTTTAGCTGTTTCCTTTTGGTCAAAGTAAGTGGGAAATGATCAACCTTTACATTATGATTTCCCAATTATTTTACAGCTACACGCAGTAAACTTGAAAGGAAAGTTAACGATTTTATTAGACGACATTTTGAGATGTGGATTTTCATAGATCTGGGCAAAACTGTCAAAATAGTTTTACATCGCCACTGACCGACGCGTCTCACATTCCATGTATTTATACAGTGCACAAATGCATATCCCGAGGCTGAACTTTAAGTTTGCTGACAATGTTTACTGTTTTTGACAAGTGACCACCTTTTGTGAAAGACATTTCTGCTTTAGCGATGCATAGAAACTATGAATTTGCACTCATATTTCAGAAAAACAAATATTGTCTATGTTTATGTTATTCACTGTTGTGCTCTAGTTTATTTTGCATGTAAATGTAGCTCAATTTCACGTTTCCTGTCACTTGATAAGGACTGACTGTGAATAATGTGGCCTTTTAAAGCGCACTATATACATGCGCTACCGCATTTGTCAAAACTCAATCGCGCGTCCTTAAGGGCTCCGTAACCCACCTTTGTACAGTCTTTTTGTGGGATCTGAGAGCACATCAGACACAATAATTTGCATTCTGCATACGAGGAATGTCCTTCTTATATCAAATATATATATATTTTTTTACATTTCGCAATATAATAAAAATTTCATGGCAAATTATTCATTGACATTGTTGACATTTAACAGTCCTCGGAAGAAAACTTTATAAATCTAATGATATGTACTTAAATTTTGATCTTTAGCATTGAAGATTTACATGTATAATAAAGTTTGCCAAAACACCGAAGTTACCGATTTATAAAGTCTACTTACTTTACTTCGAGGACTGTTAAATATTAATATTAATAATTTGCCATAAAATTTGTATTATATCTCGAATTTAACAAAATCTAAATTCCCGTATTCAGAATGCAATTTGGTGTGCTCTCAGGTCCCACAAAAATACTGTGCAAAGGTGGGTAAGCGAGCCCTTAAGCGCATGAATTCAGCTTTAGTCATCATATCAATAAATCCTATCGGCATACGCCTCGTATTTACCCTCGTTTGTGACACTCTCATCATTCGAAAGTTGGCAGAAATTGGCATAACCCTTCCTCATTATCGTGCCCGCGCAGTTTTTAATTGAACAGATAGTGACTTTTGCTGACCTTTACTAACATGGCTCATCCCCAACTTTATGTTTTTATCATTTTCCCTTTGGCCTAGATTGGATTCCTGTGAACTTTAACTTGCTCGCCAGCATTTAAGTAGCTCAGAACATGTTTGGCACCAGAATGTTCAGACAATAACAAGCTTTCCAGCCGCTTCCCAGTAACAACAAAGACATTATGTCAATTACCAAGGGCAATTAAGTCACGGACATATTAGTCTTGAAACGCAATGTTCTCAAAATGGTTAAAATGGATTTGAGGCAGTTGCACTGATCCCTCTTATTTGGTTACATCATTAGCTTCATGTGAGATGTTACTTTACAGCTTATCCCAAGGATAAAGGAAGTACTTGCTATGTTATTTACTAGTACATATTGCGTTTTTCCATGGGAAGGCTGAGTTACGGCTGTGTTATTATTTGCCTACCGCATTTGCAAATTGTAAATTGACTGTTAAATTCGTGCTCTAGCGTCTTTAAACTTTAAAATGATATATAACTTGGAAATACAATCAATACAAATACAAAATACAAATAACTTGAAAGATACAAGTCACATGACTCACACACAAACTCACTCGATTAATCACTTCGCTTGTTTTTTCCAACATATGCATATAATTACGTAAAACTTGTACTCTTTAAGCACGCTGCTTATATCCAACCCTATAAACCATTAAATGATAGCTCTTAGGCAATTCTTTGCGTTACAAATTTACCACCACGTAGTTTTGACCATGACATACCACAAGGTTAAACAGTACTTTTATATCAAGCTTATTTAAGCATAGTCTATGATTTAAGATTCCTTCAGCATAACGGCCGCGGGTGCTTAAACATTTGAAAGCTTTTGACTACTCGAACATGCTTGAAGTCAGTGACCATTGAGAATAGTAAGAATAACGATTGCTACAAAAGGTCGGATTTGGCATCTATGGTCATCAGAATTACAATTTGTGTAAGATACAAACTTATTTTGAAGTATAGTGTTTGTAAACTGAATTTACATTGAGAAGTTAAGGAACCAAAAAGTTAACACATGCGTCTCTTATATGGGCCGGTGAGACAGATCTTACTTTGCGATATACTACATTACAATCCACGAAAAAAAGGTTGGCACACTTTGCCTGTCTTTTGGTATATCTCTGCCCCCGCTCCCCCAATTCAATGTTGGACCAAGCCATGTTGTCAACAGGCCCGTGAGACCCTCCAACATTGAAAGATGTGGAGTGGGGAAGAGTGAGATATAGGGGGTAGTCTGTACTTCACATATACTGCATGTATGTTTCACTCGCCACTCCAATTTTGATAGGGCACGCATTTCAATTGTTTAGTGCAAGTGTGCCAACTATTAATTTCGCGGGTTGTAGAAATGCTGTCATCCTGTCACCGAATACATACATAATATCTTGTTTTGACGCTGTTTTTGTATTTGTTTCGCATATAAAATATTATTGAAAATGTCAACACATTTTTCCTTGCTTTGGGAGCAAAACCAAAGAATCGGCATCCAAAAAGTAAAAACAATTCAGCAGAACGTCTGTACGTTTAAGAAAATTAAAACTTTATTTTCAAATGGAGCACTTTGTTCGTCAACCTTGCATTCAAATAAACAAAATTTGTATCAATTAATATTTACAGAATCACACATATCAACATTTATTTTGAGCATTCTAATTAGTAGCTTTAATGATGTTATACATTACATACCTTCATTTTGAAAGCTACTGATATAAATCACACATTCCGTCGGTGACGCATGAAAGAAGTTAACATATATGTGACACGCATTAAACACGGATTAAATATCAGTCAAAAGCTAAATTTGGCGTTTCTCTTTTAATGAAACCGATCCCGTGATATTTTTGTGGTAACATATATCCTGTTTAGTATGCAGCCCAGCTGTAAACATGACAACATCCATTTGGCAACTTTTAGGCAATTTGGTTAGCGTTATCCAATCGTATGGACGGACAGGTGTATTGTAATATAGGCACTGTCGGTTCATTTTAAGGTTAGCAACTATTTTAAACTGTTGCGATTTGGTAGTTCACAGCATCTTGCGAGTGGTAGTGAGCTTTGGCAAAAACTACATTGATCATTTCATAGCGAGTGTGTAGAAGAATTCAAATATTACTTGGTTCTTGAGTTATGTTGTAAAGAGGGCTGAAACAACAACACTTTTGTGAAACGTACATAACTCATTAACAACAATAAATCAAGCAAGTTTTCAAAATATATGCTTTGTAGAATGAACTTTTGCAAAACTTCAAAGTGTTATTTTTCAATAATATATTGATATAGATAATAAGAATCGATTTTTGGCTACTTCGACCAAAAATACCCTGTCTACCCTTAAATGTTTAATATGAAAGAGAAAAAGTAAAGTATCACTGATAAAGTAAGTATTTATTTGACTCCTCCATATGATATTTTTGTTGATGACTTTGTGTTAAGTGTACAACCTGCACCTGCACCCTTATAATAACAAATTGTGATTATTATTTTATTATCCTGTAACTTAATCTTGGATCTTGGACTGGCCAAAGACGGAGCTGTGGCAATGTGGGTAATATGACATAATCCCATTATTAATTTCTCACATTCGATACACTCCAATACTGATTATGATTCTCTCGTTTGAAACAAGTCAAGTTATGTATCTAATTTTTTTATATTTTTTTATTCCCTGTGCTTGGAACTGGTGGTGGGAAAAAAAAACATACACAAAGAACCACCAGTTCCCAACGATCATGAACAATTACATTTATATAAATTTACAATCACATTAATTTTTATACTTTTAATATTATAATCCAATCCATACTTATTAAAGCAACAAAGTTATGTATCTAATTAGAAAGTGTTATTCTATTGGTATTTCATTCAGGCGCCCTACACAGCAAAAACACTGTTTAAAATGTCGCTGTTTAAAACGATGTTGTTCAAACTTTGAACAACATTGTTTAAAAGACAGTCCTTGAATTTTAAACAGTGTGTGTTTAATTCATGAATAATACCAAAAAGGAACTTTTAAACAACGTTGTTTAAAAAGATCGAATTTTGCAAAGAGGGGTTTCCTTCCTTGAAATCAGGGTCAGATTCATCATCATGGCGGATGACTATGTGATTGCTCCAAAAGTGGGAAATGCCAGACCTAATTGATACATTCAGAGGTAAGTGTTTGGTTTAAATATTGTTTGATGTGATAGAGTATTATATGAACACACAGTTGTGTGTTGTACATGCTAAATGATGCAAGCTAGCTGTGCAGTAGTATGCAGCCGTGACAAGTACAGTGTGAGTGTAAGCTTAACCACATCAAACATTAAACCAAACACTTATACCTCTGAATGTATCACATTCACATTGCTCATGCACAGATGCATGGGGCTGATGTGCATGTTTTACAGTCAGTTCTTCTTGCCCATTCTCCCAAGTAAATTGATTTCAACAAACAAAAATGTTAAAAACTTTTAAACAACAAGTTTAAACAACCATGTATGTTTTAAACAATTGTTTTAAACAACAGCCATAAACAGCTTTAAACAACTGTTTGTTTTAAACATTTGTTGTTTAGAATACTTTAAACAACTGTGTAAATTTAAACAACTAAAGTTAAACAACCCAGATGTTAAAAAACTGTTGTTTAAAAAATTGTAAACAATTGGATGTTTAAAGGTTAAACAACCCAAGGTTGTTTAAACTTTGAACAGAAGTTGTTCGAGTGACCGGCGTAAACAGTGTTGTTTAAAAATTTTAAACAGTTGTTTAAAATATTTTTTACTGTGTATATTCCGGGCCTATATTTAAGCGACAAACACTCCTATAATAGAGTAACTCTATACTATAGGTGTTACAAATTCTGCATGCAATGAGTAGTTAATTTCTTGACTATGTAGTACAGCAGACCATTCAAAGTTATCCTATATGTGTCAATGAGATCGTCGTGCTGATCACAATACTGACGAATCAGTGAGTATTATAAACCGTTCCTGTAAACCTGCAAAGTGCCATAATATGAAGGGTGGAAGCTCTATAGTCCGAAGGTTCTTTATTCCGACGGTTCTTTAGTCCGAAGGTTCTTTAATCCGACGGTTCATTATTACGAAGGTTCTTTATTCCGACGCTTGTTTATTTCGAAGGTTCTATAGTCCGAATTTTAAAAAAGGTTCCCTAATCCGAATATTAAAAGAGGTTCTTTAATCCGAATTTTAAAAACGGTTCTCTAGTCCGAATATGAAAATATGCTCTATAGTCCGAATTTTAAAAAGGGTTCTATAGTCCGAATATGAAAATAAGCTCTATAGTCCGAATTTAAAAAAAGGGTTCTATAGTCCGAAATTGCAAAACGGTTCTATAGTCCGAAACGGATACCGTGTTCTTTAGTCCGAATTGGACTAACGTATACTACATTTTGAATACAAAACAAACAAACTAAATGGGATAGGGAATGAAAAAATATCGAACGAAATCAAGAATGAAACAATGAACAAATGAATTAAAGAACAAACTAAACGACGAACAAAAGAAGAACGATTCGGAAAAAGGTATACGAAAGAAAGAAAAAACAACGAAAGACAGAATGAAGACGAACACAAAAAATGGACAAGCAATCCCAGGGCCAGCCGCCATCACTGCCAATTGCATGCATGTTACCCGCTCGCATCCCTGATAAAAGCCAGCCAGGATATTTTACACCCCTTCAAATCGCAAGATAAAATCATACTATTCTGTAAACTAATTTGTTTTAGGCAAAAACCGCAGCATTTACATGCATCGCAGGATAGCGCTATTAAATCTAGAGCTCAAATACACCGTAGAGTGTTGAGTCTCTTACTAGTATATAATATTATAACGGAATGAATAACAGATAAAAATGATGAAAATACCATCAGAATAATGATCAACGTCAATGTATGCTACGGAAAATATCCAGAAAAATCAACCATGTTGAACTTCATCGGATATGTATTTCAGTGTCAAATCATCAATTGTTAAAACAATTGATGATTTGACACTGACTCAAATGATGAAAATAAAATTCGGACTATAGAACCCGTTTACCAATTCGGACTAAAGAACACGGTATCCGTTTCCGACTATAGAACCGTTTTGCAATTTCGGACTATAGAAGCTTTTTTAAAAGTCGGACTAAAGAGCCTATTTCCATATTCGGACTATAGAACCCTTTTTAAAATTCGGACTATAGAGCCTATTTTCATATTCGGACTAGAGAACCGTTTTAAAATTCGGATTAAAGGACCTCTTTTAATATTCGGATTAGGGAACCTTTTTAAAATTCGGACTATAGAACCTTCGAAATAAAGAAGCGTCGGAATAAAGAACGTCTTTTTTAATTTTTTTTGGACTAAAGAACCTCTTTTAAAATTCGGACTAGCGAATGCTATGAACACATGTTCGGACTAGCGAACCTTCGGACTAAAGAACCTTCGGATTATAGAAGCGTCGGATTATAGAGCAGTCCCCATATCAAGACCAGTATAAGCGGTTTTTTTACCGTTGTGTGTTTTCGGATCTCCGCAGGAATCTTTGAATTTTCAATTCTCGTTTGCGATTTCCAATTCTCGTTTGCGATTTTCAATTCATTCTCGTCTGCGATTTTTAACTCTCGGCTGCAATTTTCCGCTCAAATGATACGCTTTGTTCCGAGCTTTCCGGCAATACGCACATAAAAAAAACCCAGCTTTTCACATCAAAAGATAACGTCGCCCTCTATTGTCAATATAATACAAATGAACGGTTAATAGTTATATGTGATTCATTAATATGAGAAAAATACAAGAAATTATATTTACCTACCTCTAGCATGTTGTCTGGCTCGATGGTCATTGTAGTTAACTATTCATTACCACCAGTTATAAGAGTTAGATTACGTTAATGCTTCATCTAAGCAAGCTAGTTACATTTTCAACAAATGTATATGACTGGCGTATTTGGTGCTTAACTTGGATACAACGCTTTCTATGTCATTTGCTTACAAAAGGATCCATCGACTCTTTCTTCCCACAGAAGCTGGAAATTTACTACAAACATATTGTATGTGTAAATGTGGTTACATCTTATCGACCAATATTCGTCTAGCCTTTGTACCATATCGTGTATCATAACACTACGTGTAAATTATTATGTGTTCATAGATTCAAAACTAAAGAGTATTGCACATTTCAGCTTTTGAAATAAGAATAGTACAAAATAAAGACAACACTATTTTTTCACAATCCATTTTCCATGAAGCAACATTCTTTGATGATTGGACCCATGACCAAATTTGGTAACCTAAAAGAGCGATTTATCATAATCGTGTTCAATCGCCTGCAAACATCTCTAGATAATTATAGACCACGAATAGGTAATTTTTATTATCTACCTGCTTAAATGGCGTGGCGAAAGTTCAACACGGTAAAAACATTCGAAATAGGCCTACCAAATTTCTCTAAGTCAAATCACACCGACCTTTGTGTGAGAACAGAACGTTCTCCTGTTGGTTTACAATGACGTAGGAGTGTGCCAAGGATGTGTTGTGGTACCTAACGTATTCAACCTGTTCATGACTTTAATACTTGAAATATCTGCGTTGGGGAAGTTCAGGAGTACTATTTTCACAGAAGTCACAATTTTCTACGAGGGTGACGACATCTTGTTACAAAACAAGGCAGCCAAGAAAAAAATCTTCATATGGGATCAAATTCTACCAGAAGATCTAAACAAACGTATAAGTATCCAAACATTGATGTGAACTGAGATCATGGTTATGGAGAAACAACAGAAACAATAATTATTGGCATTGCTCTTCAGTAGGCCTATGCATTTCAGGCTTTCATCGCAAGGGAAGACGAAGACGAACTGAGCTCAAAAAGAAACTTATAATTTTTTACAACACGTGAATCACAAGGTTATATGTGATGCGATCAAGCAAAATCAGTCGGAACTCGGAAATATTGATTTTGAGATTTAGCCATACAAAGGACATATTTCCTTTTGTTTCCTATTGTTTTGGAAACTCTTTAAATGTTCATATCTTTGGAAGTGGTTGTTCAATTTCAACGGTGTTTTCTGCAAAATCCAGATTTTTAAATGCTTTTAACCCTACTATAAGAAACCGAAAATTTAAGATTTCCGAGTTCCGACTGATTTTGCTTGATCGCATCACATATCTTAAAATACTGTCAATCAAAATGAACCAAAATTACACACACGATTAGTTTAATACTCTACTCAAAACACATGTCAGTAACCAAGCAGTTGTCCAACTGACACAACAGCAAAATGCACTGTCATGGGATGGCTTCCTGGACTTCCTTCACTTTCACAGTCAATATTTGGCACCCAGGACAAAAAATCTGTGAGAATGCACACAAGATCCTTGCACAGATGATAAAACTGTGCTGCTTTCTGCTTTTCATACACTTTTTTCATGAAACAGGGGTGGGCTGTGAATGTGTTCCAGGAAGCTGTTCCATGTCAGTGCATTTTGCTGTTGTGTCAGTTGGATAACTGCTTGGTTACTGACATGTGTTAAGAGTAGAGTATTGAAACTAAACCTGTGTGTAATTTTGGTAGAATTTGATTGACAGGATTTCAAGATATGACCTTGTGAAAAATGATAAGTTTCTTTTTGAGCTCAGTTTATAAACAAATACTTATAAAAAGATATGAAGGGCTGGTGACCATGAGATCGATGGGCAAAGTAAACCAATAGTGAGTGCCAAGACATCCCATCAAAAACTGAAAGTCTCTGGACTGGCCGCGTGTTTAATTTTGCAACCATAATGGACAGCAATACGCTAAACCTATAACCCTAGCCCAAACACTAAACCATAACCCTAGCTCTAATCATGCTGTCCCTAAACCCTAACCCTAAGGGTTGGTGGTATCGCTGCCCATTATGGTTGCAGAAAGAAATTAAGCGTACTGGACACCCACAAGTAAAGTAGTAACCCAGTGGGCACAGGTTAGGATTTCGACGTTGAATTAACGTTGATACAACGTCGAAGTTTCAACCTAACCTGATTTCAACCTGATTTCAACCTAGACGTTAGTTGAAATCGGGTTGAAATTTCAACGTTGATACAACGTTGAAATTTCAACCTGATTTCAACTAACCTCTAGGTTGAAATCGGGTTGAAATCAGGTTGAAGTCCATCAGGTTGAGGTCCATTTGCAAATACAACGTGATTTCAACCTGATTTCAACGTCGAAATTGATTTCGACGTCGAAATTTCAACCTGATTTCAACGTGATTTCAACGTCAGTTGTGCCCACTGGGAAGTTGCATCTGGTGCAATCGAGTTGAATTTGCTTTAAACTTAAGTAAAATCTCTCGGATGCAAACACTCAGTATTTCTGTGAATACAACTTACCCATCGTACATTGGAGATGCGTGTTTTTTCTTTCAAGGACATGCACCTGCAGGATGTTGTTTTTTTTTTCAAGGTTTAAAGATATTATCGCCGACGACGACCAAATGGTCATTAGACAAAAAGTGAAAAGTATTTCCTTACGCGGAAAATAACGATCTAATTTCAAAGCACAATCGCCCCAATCTCTGGTGATTAAACTATCAATAGATGCATTCTTTCCATAACACATTAAACATGCATGGTTCATACATATTGTGCTAACATTCCAGTTAAAAACAGTAATTTCTCTACGGACGCAAGATTTAAAATTTAAATCGACGCGAAAGATACTTCAACTCACGAGAAGTCTAAATTTAATCTGACAGCGATCATTGTTCTAGGGACATGACGCTCTTGGTACGTGACGCTTTTTAAATCAAATCGATGAGGATCTAAGGATTTAATAAGAAAATGCAACTCCATAATAATAAAATTTCATACGATTCCTCCGCCATATGTATCTTGACCAAAACTTGTAGGTTTTAAACCATTTTCGTTTATAATACTAGGATATACACATGTATTTATTTATTTATTTATTTATTTATTTATTTATTTATTCATTCATTCATTCATTCATTCATTCATTCATTCATTCATTTATTTATTTATTTATTTATTTATTTATTTATTTATTTTTTTCAACTCTCACATTCTTGAATATACATGAATATACAAGAAATTTCATGAATTTTTATTAACAATATTAAGAATAAAGAAACCTAAAACATATTATACTAGTGCTCAGTGCACTTTGCTGAATTAAAAACGCAATTAAACATTCAAGAGAGTGACCTTGAGTTGTTTTGCTTATGAAGTTCTCGCTGACTTGGTAGATTATAGAACAAACATGCTTTGTTCTCTGTATTAGGTTCTTTGTTATGTATTGGCTTTAGATGGACAAGACATTTCAACGACTGCTAACACGACAAGACGCAGTGATGGGATTTCTTAAATATATAGGATACCTTCTCTAAGGCTGAGTTCAGAATAAAGAAACCTAAAACATACTATACTAGCGTTCAGTGGATTTTGCTGAATTAAAAACGCACTTTAACATTCAAGAGAGTGACCTTGAGTTGTTTTGCTTAGGAAGTTCACAAACATGCTTTGTTCTTTGTATTAGGTTCTTTGTTATGTATTGGCTTTAGATGGACAAGGCATTTCAACGACTGCTAACACGGCAAGACGCAGTGATGGGAAATATATTAGGATACCTTCTAAACGACACCAACGACTCCCAAGCGATGCCAAGCAAAAATCAGTTGTTTCAGATTTTTTTATTTCACAAATTTACAGTCACTTTATAAATATAAGTGGTCCCATTTCCTGTGGCGCAGTTCAAAAGCCTCCATTCAACAATTATGTCTCACTATTTGACCTTGAGTTGTGGAATATGAGTTTTTGTACCTACAAATGTATTATATTCAAAGGTCATTTTAATGTATTGGGGTTAAAGAACTGTGTCCGGATGCATGGGCTTCTTTGTGATCCTTCGTGTATACAGTATGAAAGTTAGTAATAAAATTCAATTTGAATTACAAAGAAAGTCAATTAATATAGCATTATTAGGTTTCATTTCGAAGTTTTGTAGATTGTAAACAGATACATTACTTTTTCAAGATCTTGAGGACTATAGAGTACACAAGGCACTCAAACTACTAATTTGAAATCCTGGACGTATTTTCTGTGAGCAATTCCCCGGAGAAGTTCTCATCACCAATATTGTCAAAAGCATTTCTTATAGAAAGAATGTCATAAAAGTCATTTCGAAAAGCTAAAGCTATTAAGGTATTTAAAGCACATCTGTAGCGTTTAAGCTATTAAGGTAATTAAAGCATAACTGTAGCGCTTTGCCCTAACATAAATCATTGTAAATCATGGAAATTGTGCTCCATGCATAAAGTGACCGCGTATATAATAAGTTGGGCCAGAAGACTTCGCTGAGCAATCAAGTATCGGTCAACTCGTGGTAGTTCTTGGCACATTTGTCCATTTCTAGTCTAGCTAGCCATTTAAAGTTTCGATTTTACAAGCTTGTCATTTGTTTGTTGTATAAGTTCTTTTGATTTCTAAAGCCTCTCTCACATATAAATGTACGTAAACCAGGAGCGTGGCAAGCGGAGGGGCAGGGTGGACCAAGTCCATGGGCCCCGAGGCTTCAAGGGCCCCGAGCACAAAAGGAAAATTAAATAAGGGCTGATAATGGAGATCGGGGCCCGGGGCCAAGGCCCCCTAAATTGCCATATGCATCTTTCTTTTAACCCCAATAACTGCATGTTTTTAGGCTTTCCGCGCATTCAAATAGAAAAATTCATGTTGATCTGGGGCTCAAATAGTCTGAAATTTTTAACATAGGAGCAAAATATGTTAGTCCCCCTCTATATTATACGTAAACCAAAACTTGGCCACTGACTTGAGTGCACATACCTTCCTCAGCACGTGAGTTCGGGCCTTCAAATTTTGGCCTGGCACAGGGCCCCATAAGGTAAATCCCGCCTTGGTTAAAAGGGCCCGTACTGCTGCTTGTCCATGGGCCCCTGATGCTCTTGCTACGCCCCTGACGTTAACACTTTGCTTCTATCCTCATTTTGAATGTCACATCCCAGCAAACACAAAACGATTTACAGGGCACCCTAAAATGTTTGTCAAAAGTAAATGCTAAATGCTAACTAAATAACATTTTGACAACAATTTTAAAATGTTGAAGGCTGAGTGCTTGTTGATATAAACCGTTTGAAAAAACGTTTTCATGACTTTAATATAACCCAACATTTGAATGTTATTAAAAGTTTTGACCAAAACCATAGCACGTTATAACACGTTTGAAAAACGTTTTTGTGTTTGCTGGTTGTGTTTTATGAGATTACGTTCACGTTTGCCATTTTGTTAGATTTACATGATTTATGACCACATCTATATGATTGCTCTACAAAATGCAAAAATCTGAAATGTCATACATTTTATGGTGTTCGAGTTTAGCAAATCACTGGTATTAGTTTGAACAAGACCCATCCAGCGATTTTCTAATTTAAACAAACCGTAAAAATCATTAATATTCAGTTCGTTGCACCTTTGTTAGTAGCATAAATGTACTATTATATACTTCATTAATATATTCTTGTTCATTGATTGGTTAAAAGTGGATCACATGACCAAAAATAGTTCTACCATCAGTACTCCTATTCGTAAATAGTACCGCTAAGCCGTAAATAGTATTTTCAATGTCCCGGATGAGCCGTAAATAGTACCTCCAAGCCGTAAATAGTACTTTTGACCATGCCTTCCGCGAGCGCGCATTCGATGCGATGGAACAATTTACGCACGCGAAACTGCCATAGCGTGATTTCTCGCTGCTGTAATTGGTTAGCCCGATTTTGGACTATTCGATTTTTTTTGAAGGGCAAAATATAGGTTGTGCTTAAATTGGTCGTGCTGTTCACTCAGGATAGAAGCTGGAGAGTCAAAACGTCAAATAATTTTCTTTTAACCAATCAATGAACAAAGAACATATTAATTAAGTATATAAAACAAATATATACTGCCTTTATTCGAAGTTCCTTTAAGGGATCTAAAATGAGCGTTTATTGCGTTTCGACAGTATTTTTTGTAGGACATGAGAGCACCTCAGACCTATCGAATTGCATTCTGAATACGAAGCATGTCTTTCTGATATCAAATAATTTTCATTTTTGAAAATCACAATATAATACAAATTTTATGACAAATTATAAAATTTGATATTTTTCAAATTTTTGATATATAACAGTCCTCGAAGTAAATTATATAAATCTAATGATATATTCTTAAAGTGTATGTAGCAGGGAGGAAAAGCCGACGATCAATTGAAAATTTTGACCTTTCATATTGAAGATATGGATTTTTTTCCCAAAAGACCTTTTTGTGTGTGTGTTTTGGGAAAAAAATCCATATCTTCAATACGAAAGGTCAAAATTTTCAATTGATCGTCGGCTTTTCATCCCACCTACATACACTTTAAGTATAAATCATCAGATTTATAAAGTTTACTTCAAGTACTGTTAAATATCAAAATATCAATTTTAATGATTTGCCATAAAATGTGTATTAAATTGCGAATTTCAAAAATCAAAATTATTTGATATCAGAATGACATTCTTCATATTCAGAATGCAATTCGATATGTCTGATGTGCTCTGATGTCCCAAAATAAATACTGTCCAAACGTTCATACCCCAGCCCTTAATATAACAACCTCGTACATATTATTGGTGAGATGGTGGCAGACCTTACTAGTAGTAGTATACCAGGGTACCCACCGGTTGTGCTTGGTCAGTGGGAGTTTCGCAATAGAATGTCGGATTGAACAATAATTCTATATAAAAAAGAGGTCGCTGCTCCAAATGCAAGCATTACCGGCTAAGCATCTTGATATTAAGTCTCTATGATTTTAAATTGACACCCATAAGACGGGCATGGTTTTTAAACACATTATCATTATATATTTTTGAAATTTACATTTAAACAAAAGCTCATTTGGGTTGACAATTGGTATTTGAAAATCCTCATGTGTTTCCTTTTATTTTATGTTCAAAAGAGACGTGAATTGTCAACCTAAATGTGTTTTTGTTTAAAAATAGTTTTCAAAAATATATTACTTCCCCCTAAAAGAACCAACATCATGAGTTAAGTGCTATCGCACCAAGCCTCACCATCAGGGAGTGCTAAAGTGCCACGCGATCACAGTGATTTACATGTAGTTATGTTAACAGTTGGGAAAATAATGAGTCCAAACTGAAGTCAACAATTGAATTTGTTAATTGTTACTGAATTGTTGCAAATTCCATTCCATTATGTTAAAAGTAAAAGAAATGTGATTAATATAACTATCTTACCTTTCAGACTGACAAATTAAATTGTGGAGATCCTATAAGACCGTAGTCTTTCTGTCATCAGATGTCATCTAATGTTTACATACATCCATCGGGAGAGTGACGAGTATTCCAATGTCCAGAAGGCCCTGTGGTTAGAATATGGTAAAAGGCTTTACCGCATATTACGGTGTGGCTGTTATACCTTAATTCATAGTTTAAAATGGGTCCTCACCTTCTATGAATGTTAACCAGGTCGTACACGAGCTGTAAAGAGAGTGTTAGGAAACTATCAAAGTATCACGGACGTGGCACAGATAAAAATCGGAACTTGACTCGTGTGTGTAGAATGAAATACGATATTGACGGCAGCTCGTGTTCAAGGTATAGTGAGATGTGTATGTATAGTAGTTGCTTACAGAGATGCTAATGGGACAAAATCATTCTGTTACAGACAACAATGATGATGATGAAGATGATGATGATGATGATGATGATGATGATGATGATGATGATGATGATGATGATGATGATGATGATGGTGGTGGTGATGGTGGTGTTGGTGGTCTGGCCCATGTACCCTAGGGCCTCCAATAAAGTAAGGCAAAATTTATAATTTTTAATGCAAAATTCACAATTTAAGGCAAAGTTCACAATTTTAAGGCAAAATTCGTAATTTTAAGGCAAAATTCGTAATTTTAAGGCAAAATTCGTAATTTTAAGGCAAAATTCGTAATTTTAAGGCAAAATTCGTAATTTTAAGGCAAAATTCGTAATTTTAAGGGAAAACAACAAATTTAATGGGAAAATACATACCTTTAAAGTTCATAATTTAAGGTTTAATTCATGTAAAATTCATTTATTTCAAAAGCGCTCGGGAGGAGGGACACCCACCTCCTTCACACCACATTCATATTTAAAGTCTTTTGGATCCTATGCTCAACGCTTAACATTTTCTCGCTCCACGTTCTTAAGTCCGAGTGTTTTGTATGCTAGTGTGCATTTTTCAGATCCAGCCTCTCCCATCATAACAGTATCATTAATAACATTGTCATTTGTTCACTGACCAATCAAAGAATACAAAAAGGAATTTTGAAACAGCAACCATCACATACCTGAAGCTGGTATGGACGGCTAAAGTAATATTTTACTTTTAAGCTGAATTTATCACTGAGCGACGAGCGATTTGTATTTGACCAATGACGTAGTGTGCTTTTCACAACGAAACAAAAAGCACACTACCTCATTGGCTATTATACCGGGTGTCCCAAAAGTCCCTTAACATTGTGAATTTGCCATAACTTGCGTTGGGTTAATAGTGTTGTTACAAAAATTGCACAGTATGTAGATAATTCTTTTAGAAATGTTATGATTCCAAACATGCCTATGTGGTCATGACCCATTGGCATGAAATTAATGGATATCTACCGTACCGTAAAACCCAATTTTATAAACGCAAAATAAGTCTCGTCATTTGAGACGTGAACACGATATAACGTGTTATCATTTTAAAATCTGTTTTGTTTAATTTGGCTGTGTTTGTTTGATTGTTTGTTTGTTTGTTTTCAATGCGTAATCTTCATTTTCTGTTTTATCTGGGTTTTATATGGAAACTACTTAAGATCTTTTCTGAGGATTCGATGAACAGTTGTACGCGGTACGTTGTTCTCCATTGAAAGTCGACGTACTGATCACCTTGGGCTTTTCGCCACCGCTCTTCGTATGACATCAATGTTTGTAGCCGATCTTCATGTTCTTCCACGTCCTGCCCGAAGTAGATCATGAACAGATCCAGTTTATAGGAATTTCAGCACTAGTTGCTGGATTGTATTTCGGCTGGGTAGTGCATAATTTACATTAAACTGTTCCCTAAACATTGCTTTAGTGAGTTTGTCCGACTTTGTCTCGGCAAAGAACCATACGACCTGAATCCGTTGATCTATAGGAAATTCATCTTCACTTGAACTGTTTTAAAGTAAAGTTTAATATTGTCAATATATCCTAATTATAATCTAAAACAGCAGTCACGCTTACGCTAAGCCATGTAATCCATGAATGTTCATACCTAAATGTAGCGTGCGCAGTGAGTGAACCAACTCTATTGTTCAGGGAAGCACATCATTCATGTTCTTGAACAAAGAACACATGAGCTTGCTTTTGTGGGTTTGATACACACATATGTACAGTCGCACAGTAAGGTCAATAATGCTGTTTTTGGTATCAGAATAATTCTAAAAGATCAATCTATATGAATATGTTCTCCATTTTGGTATGAAGTAGGAAATATTTGAGATATGGCCAATTCACAATGTTAAGTTACTTTTGGGACACGCTGTATAAACCAATCGCTATCGCTCGGCAAAACAGATGGCGATTGGCAAACATGGTAAATTGAAAAGAATTTGCGCGTTCAAATTTGGATTTGTAAAGATTGCGAACAATGATTGTGAAATAAAAAAAATAAAAAATTCCTATTTGGAATAAATCGTCAACATTACAAAATCTACAGTGCCTTTCTTCAAATCTTTAGAGAAATAATAGTATGAAAAAAAACCCGGCTGAAGTATTTTTTGTGATGAAGCTCCTAAGAATATCGCTGCCATGATTTCAAGCAGAGTCAAACTTAATCAGAGTTCTGATTATAACGGTACAAAATTAACCAAAATGCGCTGACACTTGTAAGCATAACATCCCTTAAGAGTTAAGACAATGAGAAACAAAGACCAGAGAAAAAAGGGACATTACATTGATTAACTTGTGAAGGGGTCCCATATGATAGTGATACGTAATATTAGAGTACGGCTCTGTGCAAGCCTGGGTTCTGTAAGTCTGTAGAGAAACCTATCCTACTATCACTGCCCCAATAGTTTTTTTCTTCTGGTATGGTTATACAGTTTATATACCATCTGCATAATCTGAACCCAGACAACCAAAAGTACAGAACTAATTAAGGGATCTAAAATGAGCGTTTATTGCGTTTCGATAGTATTTTTTGTGGGACATGAGAGCACCTCAGACCTATCGAATTGCATTCTGAATACGAAGCATGTCTTTCTGATATCAAATAATTTTCATTTTTGAAAATCACAATATAATACAAATTTTATGACAAATTATAAAAATTTGATATTTTTCAAATTTTGATATATAACAGTCCTCGAAGTAAATTATATAAATCTAATGATATATTCTTAAAGTGTATGTAGCAGGAAGGAAAAGCCGACGGTCAATTGAAAATTTTGACCTTTCATATTGAAGATATGGATTTTTTTCCCAAAAAGACCTAATTTTTTTTGGTGTTTTGGGAAAAAATCTTCAATACGAAAGGTCAAAATTTTCAATTGATCGTCGGCTTTTCATCCCACCTACATACACTTTAAGTATCAATCATCAGATTTATAAAGTTTACTTCAAGTACTGTTAAATATCAAAAATATCACTTTTAATGATTTGCCATAAAATGTGTATTAAATTGCGAATTTCAAAAATCAAAATTATTTGATATCAGAATGACATTCTTCGTATTCAGAATGCAATTCGATATGTCTGGTGTGCTCTAATGTCCCAAAATAAATACTGTCCAAACGTTCATACCCCAGCCCTTAAGCTAATGTATCTAACTATAGGGACAGAATTTATATGAATAATGTAGTGAAAAACATCCCATTTCCCCGGTGGATTTGTAGGATTGGTTCTAGTTGATTTGTAAACATCCTGAAAAGTAAGTCTTGTAAGGCGAACACACAAGCGCCATACACGTCAGTATAATAACAGCATATACATTGCCACAACTTTTTTCGCTACGGATGATGCCCGGGATGATGTCTAGAAGAAGAAAAGAACCAAGAATATAAGGTATCGTTGAGCAAACTACTAGTATCAGCCAATATCGCGGCGTTTCAATGTCGCAAAAACGTAAACAAGTTGGGTTATAACCTGGCCGTACATTTCCATATCAGAGTTTATTGCATTCAAAATTAACACTCTTAAAGATCAAAAACATCTCAAGAAAACAAAGAAATTGCTGCAGTGTTGATTAGGCCTATTTGGGAAGAAAAAGACAAAGCAAAAATAATCGTTGCCATCTTTCTCTTTTGTTTTCCTTTTTACTGTCCCATGCATCCTTGACCAAAAGCCGAATAAAAACTGCCATAATCTAACAATGAATTTCAAGAAAGGGAACTGAGACTAGTGGCTATAAACTGTCAAGATTTGGAACTGGTCTTTTGATTGGACATCCACAAGTGAAGTAATAAGTTGCATGGAGTGTAAACAAGTTCAATTTGCCTTAAACTACAGTATAATCCGTCAAATGGAAACACTCAGTATCTCTGTGAATACGACATAGTCATCGTACATTGGGGTTGCGTGTTTTTTTTCTTTGAACAACATTAACCTGCAGGAGATTTTTTGTAGCAAGGTTTAAAGCTATTATCGCCGACGACGAGCAAATGGTCATTGGACAATTACTCATCGCTGCCGAATAAACTATAAACAGATGTATTCTTTTCATATCACACTAAACATACATTTGCTAACATTCCAGGAAAAATATACGAATTCCTCTACGGACGCGAGATTTGAAATTTAAATTGACACGGCAGATACCTCAACTCACGAGTTTCAACTTATGCTGGCAGTGATCATTGTTTTAAGTTCATGACGCTTTAGATACGTGAAACTTTTTAAATCAAATCGATCCGAATCTAAACCAATCTGAGAATTTAACAAGAAAATACAAACTAAATGTGACCGTACACCACGAATGAGCCGTAAATTCGGCCCGGTCAATTCAATTTTATTTCGTGTTTAGAAAATATATATCATAAGCTTTAAAATGGTATATCATTTGACTTAAAACGATATCCAGAAGCGGGGTTATGGTTTGTTGAACTTTGCTCCTTCAACAAAATGGTACCTTTTTTGGTTCATTGTGTCTCTTTTTCTACATTGCTGGTAATACATATCAAACAGTCATAATTGGCGGTCATTTCAAATCATCCCCAAGTCAACGAGGTTCAGGAATGACCTCTCATTGCTAATTGTTGGTTATACATACCTAGACAAAATACAATGCTTTGTAACCCACCACTTGAACAGGATTTAGCCAAAGCAAACAAAGACCAGGGCTATTTAAAAATTCTATAGAATTATTATCCTCTTCAACAATAGGATTATTGATTGGTTTAAAAGGTGTTTGACTAGCGCTATCAAAATAAGATACATGTCGCACCAACTTGAGGTACCTATGAATACGACCTTCATGCATATTTTACACTGTAACTCAGAATACAATTTAAGACATTTACGGCTCATTCGACTTTTACGGTCACAAATAATAAACCTCCTGAGTGACAATAAAAGACAATAGGTTTCCTCCGTGAGGCTCCGTAAATGAAAACAATATATGTATGTGGACCAGAAGTTGTAGATATTTCAAGATACCCATTTACTTATTTTGGAAATGTCATCCCAGGAAGCATTGCAATGGGTACTAACTTGAGTACAAAAATCACGTGAACTACTATTTGAATTCCTTGACGTATTACTTATCTAAAGCATTCATTTATAGAAAGAATGTCGTAAACGTCATTTTAAAAAGCTCAACTTTAATGTATTTAAAGCAAAAATACACGTTGACTTCTTATAGTACCCTTTCCCTCACATATATTGACCGCGTATATAATGAATTGGGGACGGAAGACTTCAATGAGCAATCAAGTATCGGTCAACTTGTGGTAGTTCTTAGCACATTTGTCCACTTGGAATCTAGCTAACAACTGTAAAGTGTCTATTAGAGATTTTCTGTACAATTTCTATTCTATATGCAGCTCAACCACACCACCAACAATATAAAGAGACCAAAGAGCTCTTAATATCATAAAATTGCTCTCTGTAAGAGTAAATTGCTAAACACATCGTAGACCGCTTGCGTACGATTTTAATAGGCAGCAATTTACAGTTACACTTATGCTACAGAATGATGTTATATATTATAACTTTGGCCTCTTTATTATTGTTGGTGGTATGGTTGAGACAAAATAAATTGCTTACAATTTTGAATGTCACATTTGTCTTCATGGATTGCTTGCCTATGTCGGATGTTCAGGTTACCCCGCAGGGCACTAACAAATACCCATCGGTTGTGCTCACACTAGAGCCTGTCGGACCGATAATTCTAATCAAAAAGAGGTCTCTGGCCCAAATGCAAGCATAATTATATAATATCGCTCACTGATTTTAAACGATACCCACCAGACGGGCATAGGTTCTGTTATTACTTCCCAAATCTGGTGTACTAAAGCACCGCTTGTCGATATCACGGTAAATTACTTCTGTTAGAATACCGATTTTTATAAGCATAATTAGTCTCGAAGTTCACAGTAAATGCATTTTGTTACAGAATGTTGGAAATTCCATCCTATTATGTAAAAGTAACAGAAATGTGATAAATATGGCTTACTTTACAATCAGAAAAATTCAACCACGGAGATTCAGCGAAGCTGTAGTCTTTGTTTTTATATCATCAGGTGTAATCCTTTGTTTACACGAATTTACCGGGAAAGTGGCGAGCATTCCAATGACCATAAGCCATTGTGGTTAGGTATGGTAAAAGGGTTTACTGCATATTAAGGCGTTGCTATTATGCTTGAATTTATATAGACTAAAATGGGTCATCACCTTGTATGAGTGTTAACCAGGTCGTACACGAGCTGTAAACAGAGTGTTTGAAACTATCACGGACGTGGCCATGGGGCGTATCCGGGTCTCCGAGCAAGAGGGGGTAAAACTTCAAAATCGTCACGCTGACCCGCTATAACATGACTTTTACCGGGACAAATGCGCGTAAAACTCGCAAAAATTTACACTTTTAATGCTAAATGGGCCAAAATGAGGACAATTGCGGCTTAAAGCCGGGTCAAACGTAGATGTGTATTACATACACTTCGCTGCTGGTATTGATGGCTAAAGTACAGATTATACCTTTTTATTCAATCAATCACGGATTCAACGATTGATAAATTGAAAGAAAAATGCTATTTTATCCTAGTTTGCGCATTCCAATTTGTATGTATAAAGAGGACGCAAACTTATTATGAAATAAAAAGACAATAATATGCCGTTGCCAGAAGTTTTCAAATCTCATTCAATAAGTAATCGTCAACATTACTAAATCTACAGAGCCAGTCTTAAATATTTAGAAGTATTTCCTGTGGTGAAACTCATTAGAATCACGCTGTTATGATATGCATAATACAAATATTTTATTAGATAACTGCAATTATATACAAAATACAGAGAACGCCACATAAAGCTCGCAGAGCAGGCGGCAAATTCAAAATCTAATTATATGCAAAAAGTGAGAAACCATGGAAAACACATGAGAAGCAAAAATTTTAAACCATGGCGAAGAGCAAACCCATAGCCAAGCAAATGACAACCAGAAGGGCCAAAACAAACTAGCGCTGTGCATTGACCGCCCCAACACGCATTTGCCACACAATTTTTGAGCCAATGGCAGCGCTGATGCTCAAATACTTAGCAATGGCTTTGCTCCTCCGGGTGTCAAACCCGAGTATTTTTAACCCAGGCACCACGTTTTTGTGGACACACCCTGTAGAGCCAATGATGATGACGACGATTTTGCATGAGTAATTCGTGTCGAGAGTGATCAGTTCACATAAAGGACTGTAATATGTAAATTTGGTATTATAACATTGATCAATAAAAGCGTCGTACGGAGATGAAACTTCAACAATATAAGCCCTTTTCAACTGTTCATCAAGGATGAGTAAGTCCGGTTTACTATGAATAACATTAGCATAAAGCTGTGTCGAGTTGGAATTCAGCATGTTACCTGTAATTATCTTGTTTACATACACAATGAGCTGAGGACGGGTCTTAGTGAGTTCAGAATGAATGTGGTTAACGATCCTGTCGTGACGCTTGATGTACATGTTATTGAAAATCATGCAACCATTGAGAACATGAGAAGCAGTGTCAAATGGGTTGTTACATAGTAAGCATGACTTAGGATAAACACGGGGATAATAACAGTGCAACAGAGAATTACATTCAAGAAGTTGAAGACGTGTCTTAAAGATGAACTTGACCAGATTATCAGCAATAGCAGTATTGGTGAGATAATTGTTCGAGATTTGCAAATTGATGCAAGGTGTGTTTAGAATTCTACCTTGAGATATCTTAGTCTTAAACCTAGTGATACGGTTATTTAAATGCTGGTTTTTGATATGATTGAATGTGGTAGATTGATTGCGCAAAACAATAGCCACTTCATTATCAAGGGTGGAGATATATACGTACTCGTCACCAGACATCTCCAACCTCAGGCCTTCACGCATGCACAATTCATTGAGCTCGATCCAGACCGATTTAGGCCAATTAACCGCACATTGCTTAATCAATCTACCGTTTTCATCAGTACAATAGCCAGCAAATGAAGATTCAATATTGTTCATGTCCACTTTACGCTTTTTCATATGTAGCTCAAGTGATGAGCGTGCACTATGTCTTGTTTGAGGATCATCAGAGTTCAAAGTCGATAACAGAAACGAAATCTTTTTTGCAATGTACGTGGTAGTAGGATTGATAATACCTAATCCCCCAAACTTTCTAGGAATAAACATGATGTCCCTATTACTGGAGTTATTTATACCAAGCCAAGATCTAATAAACTTAACAATTTCATCTTCCAAAACAGTGAGCTGAGAAAGTGACATGGTAACATTGCTAAGGTAAAAGTTCAATTTAGACATAACCATGATATTGATCGCCTCCAATTTGGCCACAATAGGAAGTAAAGACGAATCAATTATGACCAAAATTTGAGAAAGAGATGTAAATATATCAGCAACTTGAGACTGGTTAGATTTACCATCCAAACTGATGTCATGGCCCAAATATTGATATTTACCAGATTTGCCCAGTTTTGGTATCTCATCACCTTGAATTTCAATTTGAATAGTACTTGTATCATCCCTACGGTATCAGTTGTTACCAGATCTTTGGCCATGTAAAATAGCACACTTGCGATGCTTAATGTTCATACCAGAATGGTTAAGAAAAAGTTCTGTTTTAGAGCCCATGTCAGTCATAGAGGCTTCGTCAGTGGTAGCAAGAACGATATCATCGACATACCCTTGAACTTGATTGGGAATGGACGGCTGCATGTCATTACATAACCACCTTAGCCATATGTCGATCCCCTGCTCAAAAGCAATCACAGAGTACGGGCAGCCCTGAATGATGCCTCTATGTCTGACAATTGGATCGGTAAGACCGGAATTCGTAATAACCTGAAATGTAGAATCTGTGTAAATGTCCTTAGTTAAATCGACAATTACATCAGGATACCCATAGGCCCTTAAAGCATCGACCATCATTTCATGATCAATACTCCCAAAAGCGTCTGCTAAGTCCAGAAACATAATATATAATTTACCAGATTGATGCCTGAAATCAGTAATTGAGTTTTTAAGACAAAAAACGTGTTCCTGTAATCCATTACGTGGTAAAGATCCCTTTTGACTATGAGAAAGTCTATTAGTTTCAACAATCCACGGAATAAGACGCTTGCCTAGAACCATCATAAACGTTTTGTAAATAGTGACAAGTTTTGAGATAGGCCTCCATTCAGACAAATCTCTGGAGTCATCACTTGATTTGGGAATTAAATTGATGATAGCATGTTTCCAATCACTAGGTATTTTACAGTTTTTTAAACATATGTTAAATATTGATTTTAAGACGTTAATCACATTGCTTATTTTATAGTCAATATAAGTAATACGGTCGTACCCTGGTGCACTTCTGTTCGGAGCAGTTCGGAAAGTTATGATATGCATACATACATGCATACACCCCTACATACATACATACACACCCCCACACACAAAATCAAGACAAAGGGCACCGATGTGCTCTGTGCTCTGTTTACTTAACCATGAACTTTACTTTATTTTACTCCTTTGACTTCCAACTTCAATACTTGCTACCGTTTACTTATCTCTGACTTATCTCATGATCTCTTTCTGCTGACATCTCAATACTTGGTGTGACCACCATCCACTGTCTATCACTGCCTGGATTCGTCGTCGCATGCTCTGAACAAGAAGCCTTGAATAGGAGCTAAGTGCAACATTCAAAATCCGACTTGAAGCAACTTAAGCGCCCATAACTCGACCAAACAAAAGAGGTATCAAAATGCGCAGGAGAAAGCTGCGCTTTATACATTAAATAAGTTTTTGCTATATTTTTCAGTTCCCGATATATCTGACCATCTATAATCGTTTCGACACTTTCTGGGTTGAGTTTAGTTATGTATACCTGGATGAATGATAATCTTCACAATCGAAGATACGTTATGCCTTAAATGTAAGAAAAATAAAAAAGTGATTTGTGCTTGATAATATGTTAAGAAAATTAAACTACTACTCAAAGCAGAAATTAGCTCACCTAAGAGCTTTCGGAATGTATCACTATTCCTTGTTTACTCTGTAGATGGACTGGTGAAAGATGCTTGTTACTGGTCAGAGACCGTCGAACCGTGACATGAGCCACGTGACATGCTCTGACGCAGTAAAGAGTTGTAAGCTCCGGAAAGTCTGTGGCGGCCCTGATCCTTGTTCAAATCACTTTTGCTGGTCCTGATGTGAATGGCTTCTTTCACGCCCCTCCGGAACGTTTTATATAAAACCAATTCATATTGACAATAAAAAACGAATAAGAACATCCGTTTCTCAACACGCGATATTCAATATTCCCGGGCACCGAAATTGTCTAGTGCAATGACGTTACAGTATGAAATGAAGGTTGACGACAATTGAGCACAAATAATCATGACGTCATTGCACCAGCCAGTCGGCGCCTGGGAATTTTGAAGATCTCGCGTGTTGAGAAACGTCTGTTTTTATGGTCAACATGTGTTAGTTTTAAATAAAACCACATGTGCTTGATTTTTCTAATATATAAAGCATAATGTTGTGATTGCCGGAGACTTCCTTTAAAATGTATAAGTACAATTATGATTCCAGCAGGGGTCTCAAAGAAACAAATGATAATATGATCTTGGTAACATAGCTACATTATTTTTCATCATCTTTAACATTAATTATGTATGTAGGATCATCATAAAACAAACCAATGAGGACAAATATATAAAACTCAAAGTCTGTGAATGTTCCTTATAGAAATGTTTAAAAATCAAAAACAACATAATACGGTATGCTTCTTATGAGTTCCGTTTCAAACTTGTTCAAACCTACGATCAACTCGCGCTGGTTTGCGTAGTTCCATCCTCAGCTTATTCCAGAACAGCTCTTGTCCTATCGGATCTTCAGTCCATATCAACACTTCCTTGTTGCGCATAATCTGACGAAGCAACATTGTTTTTTTGTTAGCAGGAATTTCTCCAATCTGCACAAGAATAAGTACATCATCATTGTCCATTACCAAACGCATTTGAGCAATCTGTAGCTGATAATGACACCATCCATCATCCATGAAATTCTCCGATAAAACTGCAATAGTTTTGCGGCTTTTAGAAATACCGTGGCATATGGCATTAAGAATATAGTGCCCTGCTGGAATGTCACCTCTTTCTTTCAGACAAAGACGGAACTGTTCTTGCCCATTATGTCCATCCTCAATGTTCAAAATGAGTTGATCATTTATCCATGCTTCACTCTCCCTGTGGTAGGCAACGTATGCATGATATTGACGGCGCATGATTGGTGCTTCATATCTGGCATCACCATCAACATCATCCTCATCATCGCTATTCATGATATCAGCATCGTCGTCATTGTCTATATATCGCTGGTATCTTCTCTGATAAAACAATATCCATAATTTGTAATGTATACGCCATCGATATTTGTAAGTGATAGCACTTATTATACAAATTACAAGCAAACCTGCAAAGCTAGGGAGAATGTAGTTCTCAAGATGCAGACGGCAGTCTAAGCTAAATTCTGCAATACCATGTCCTTTTCTGCTTGCAGGAGACGCACACAGGTATGTAGGTTGTGGATCTATGTATGTTGTCTTATCAGTCAGTATCCAATCTTGCAGGACTTTAACGACACATGTGCAAGAGAATGGGTTGTCTCCAAATTCAAGGTGATGCAAGTTGTACGGTAATTCCACCAAGAAGGCAGGTAGTGTGGTCAGAACATTTCCGGATACAATAAGTGTTTGTAGATTTGGCAGAGCTTTCAAACCATTTAAGGTTGCAAGTTTGTTTGCTGCCAAGTTAAGGTAGGTGAGATTTGACATGAGATGAAATTTATTGTCTGGTAAGCTGACTATATTATTCCAACTGAGATCCATGTTTATGAGGTTTCCCAATAACGTTAAGTCATTTTCAGTGATGCTTACGATGTTATTTCTGCTCAGATTTAAATATTGCAAGCTACGACTCTCAATTAAGAATTGGTCAATAGATGACAACTTAAAAAAGTTTGATAATTTCAGGTTATACAGATGAGGAAAATGGGAAGTGTCTTCTTTATCAAAAATAGCCCCCTTTACGTTCGTGATGGCAAGCGACTTCAGAAGTGTACAGTTACCCCATTGAAAAATATTGACGAATTCAAATGTATTTAAGGTAATTTCTTCAAGTCCAGGCGATAGCGTACACAATGGCAAAGGCGCAGAATAAGACAATTGAGCAATATTTGATGCAGAAATGTAAATACGTCTAAGGGCTGAATTAAAACTCTCCACGCTAATCATATTTAAAATCATATTATGCAGATCATTCAAATAAACATCAGTCAGTTTGTCAAATGATTCTGTCAAGTTCAAAAAGGCAACTGGATTACGTGAGACATCCAGTGATTCTAATTGTAAACTTATATATTGTTTGCCATACAGAAATGCTGGGTAATGTATATTATTATAACTCAAATCTAAGTGTTTTAGTGTCTCTGCAACCATTTTTAGCGCTTCTTCAGGAAATCCAGTTAAACCACCATTACGGAGATTCAGCGTCTTTAGGCGTGATAAGTTGCGAAAGGCATATTTGGATAGATATATAGAATTTTTATTCTCAGTGAAACAGATTGGGTTATATATGCTCAAATTCTGTAAGTATGGAAACATACTAAACGCATCATCTTCAATTGATAGGTGGGAATCACTACTGAGGCTGCAATATGAAATTTCCAACGATGATACAGATGAAATCAATGATCCAGGCATTACAGTTTCAAAGACGCTATTTGCACATACGTCAAGGCACAGAGTAGTTAGTGAAGCTGGTAACTTTGTGATTAGCTCTGCCCATTTGGTTGCATTCCAAGATATATATTCAGGAGAGCACTCTTGCCCGAGATAAGGAGAATATGACGCTATCAGCTCTTTGAGACGAATCATATTCCCAATATAACAAGGTACATAATGAAAGATATTGCCACTTATGTCTAGTGTTGATAACAATTCCAGGCCTTCTAGCGCCGTACATGACGAAGAGCTTAATCGGTTTTCAGAAATGTCTAAATATGTTAATTGGGTCAGATTCACAAACAATGTCTCTGGTAAGCTAGATAATAACCTATTATTGGATAGATCTAAATATTGCAGACTGATGAGATTCACAAATAATGTCTCTGGTAAACTTGATATCGCGGTCGTGGATAGATCCAAATATTCCAGACTGATTAAGTCTTCAAACAGAGCAACCGGTAGCGATGTGATCGCATTTTTGCTCACGTGCAAACGAGTCAGATTAGTTAACCCTTGGAAAATACCAGCAGGTAAATCTATTGAATTCCAGGATATATTAAGTGTTTGCAGCTCATGTAATCCAATGAATACCGATGATGGTAGTTTGGACAAACCATTGTGAGCAATATCTAACCTTCTCAATGATTGCGTCGGTCGAAATGGGCTTCCGTGCAATGCAAGATGGGTTTGATGGCTTAGATCTAAACTTTCCAATTGTTTCAGTCCTGTAAACGTGTATGTGCTGATATTGCGTATCTTGTTGTAACTTAAGTTCAAAACTTGCAGAGACAAGGTTTTGTCCAAGTTGATGTTCGCCATTGAGTTGTGACTCAAATCTAATATCTGAAGCGATGTGAGGTGAATGAAACTCATCATCTGTACAGTTTCAAGTTGATTATGACTCAAATATAACTCCTGAAGCTTTTTCAATCCTGTAAATGTATCTGTGCTGATATTGCGTATCTTGTTGTAGCGTAAGTCCAACACTTGAAGAGACAAGCTTGTGTCCAAATTGATGTTCGTCATTGCGTTGTGACTCAAATCTAATTTCTGAAGTGATGTTAGATGAATAAAACTCTTCATATTTACAGTTTCAAGTTGATTATAACTAAAATTTAAGTTCTTGACATGCCTAACGGTGTGGTCATGCATTGGCGGAATACTTGTCAATTCCCTACTACTACAGTCTAACTTGGTGCTGTCGAACATTTTGCATGGCATACCCTTAGGGTATGAGTATTTACCAAATGCTTCCACAATGCAAGAGAACACAGCAAACAGGTAAATCAAAGAAAACATGATGCTGACTTTACCCTCAGTAAATATAATTCCTATAATATGAAGAATGAACGCTTGCTTATAAACAACGTGTTAAGATTCCAAATCAATCTGTCCAGGCATTGTATTATATTCCTTGTTCATACACTTGTTTCTTGTTCAGATCAAATAAAAGACTAGTCTCGGTCCCAGCAGATTTGTGCTCCTCCAACACTAGTGTCGGAGGAGCCTGGGACCGAGACTAATAAAAGACAAAGGGGAAATAAAATGTCTATATACGGCAATGGTAGTGGTGATTACAGTCAGGTCTGACGTAGTGTGTCATAATATTTGTACATTTTTACATTCACTTCCTTCTTTGATACTGTAATACATGTAGTATCACAGACGGAAGTGAATAGCTTAATAATACGTATGGGATTTTTTTTTTCTTTTCGTAAAACTAGTTCAATGTTAACTAATTTTATACAATGGGTTAAGTAGAGGGTAAATAAAAAGACCCTTCAAAGGGGAAGACGCCCTCAGTTAAGAATATTTTGTTCAATTTAATTCAATTTTAATAATAATAGCAAGGCAATACTGTATTGCAAATTAACAATGATAGTAATAATGATACAATACTGATAAAATGATTTTAATAATAATAATAATAATAATAATAATAATAATAATAATAATAATAATAATAATAATAACAATAACAATAATAATAATAATAATAATAATAATAATAATAATAATAATAATAATAATAATAATAATAATAATAATAATAATAAATCGTAATCGTAATCGTAATAGTAATAGTAATAGTAATAATAATAATAATAATAATACAGCAATTATCATCGCATGGTTTCGTCTCATTATTTATATTTATTGCGAAGATATTATAGCAACACAAAAATATACTATGCCCTGTCTTAAAAGAGTCAAGACAATCAGAAACAAAGACAATAAAAAGAAGGGACATTACATTGATTAAATTGTGAAGGGGTCCCATGACAGCTGAACTGGACACTATAGTGTTTAGTTTCTAAACACGGTGTTGACTGCTATAGAGACTAAACACTGTGTCATGTTTAGAAAATAAATACTGTGACACGTTTCATAAATATTACAAAAAGGTGTTTAGAATCTAAACACTTGAATTTTGCAGTGTAAGTAGTAGGGCTCTGTGCAAGTCTGGGTTCTGTAAGTCTGTAGAGAAACCTATTCTACAATCAGTGTCCCAATAGTTTCTTTCGTCTGGTATGATTATACAATTTATACAGGATCTGCATAATCTGAATCAACACAAAAAGTAAAGATGTGATTAAGCTAATGCATAGGCCTATATAGGAACATAATTTATACGAATAATGTAGCGAAAAAGCATGCTAGTTCCCCGGTGGATTTCTAGGATTGGTTTTCGTTGATTTGTAAATGTCTTGAAAAGTACAGTAAGTCTTCGTTTAGTAAGGCGTACATACAAGCGCCATCTACGCCAGATAGGTACCAACATTCTCACAACTATCGGATACACATGTTTGTGGAAAACATCGCCAAGGATAGCTTACCTTTTTCAATTGAAAAATTCTCGAAACCTGATGAGTAGTAGTTGCGTATCTCAGAATGAGACAAAGAATTATTTTAAGCCCCAGTGTTGACAATTGGATAAGTATGCTCTAACAAAAAAAGCAAAGCAAAACCGTTATTATTTCATCTTTAGGATATCAGTTATTAATAATTTTATTTATTTCTCAACGTTTCACGATTGTTTGATATGATCATTACATAATTGTCAATTCTAGACCTTTTACAATACCAATATACTAATATAATATTTTTAGCTATTTTTAACTTAGAATTTCTTTTCTGTATCAAATTGGTCATCTTTTCTGCCTTTTTGTGGTATTTTTATTCTATAAACTGTTTATTTGTGTGCAAACTGAGGGCGCTATTTAAATATATGTTTAATTTAATTTAGCACAATAATATGTGTTATTCCTTTCATTTCATGATACAAAAGTTGTTTGAAAAATTCCTAGCTATATGAACTCACTTTTATGATGTTTGAATGCCATAATACACAAGTGTCTACCCCTTGTAAAGATGCAAACAAGATTTAAGATAAATAGCGCCATCGGTGCTCAACTTTGCTTAAAAATGAATACAATTCTACATGCCATTAGACAATTACATCTTCCATGATTGGTTTGATTTTAATTCCTTTTTAGAACAGTAATTCTTTCTTATATCATAATTTTATTATACTTGAAAGTAATAATCGTAATGAATCAAGCATCGCAGACGGCAACAATTTCTCTTTCGTAGTTTGTGTTAAAATTGTTCATACGATGAGGGTATGTCAAGAAAATAATGACAAGTAACCGGTTTTGCAGTTCAAGCTCATTATTTCAACCTTGGTTATTTAATTATTTCAAAAATTATTACAGCACAGCACGGAGGGTTCAGTGGTAAAATTCTCGCCTCCCATGCGTGTGGCCCGGGTTCGATTCCCGGTCCGTGCATTTTGTTTTCAAGTTCGCAACGTTAATCGCCTTACTACTCTTAATTCCAAATGTACTTTGACTAATGGCAATCTTTTATTTAATTACACTTTAAAAATTTTAAAGAATCAAAAACGCTAATGCAGAGTGAAACGAAGAATGTTAAGCTGCAGTGTTGAAATAAAAATTGAAAGAATACCCCCCTCCAAAATAAAAATACAATTTAACATAATAGACATTGCAGAGTGGACATAGTAAGTTCGACCGGTCAAAGTGGTTTCTGAAAATTAATTTCCCCTCTTTTTTAGAATTTGCATCAACCGACGTGTTAATTTAATTTGACCGGAGCAGCTTTGATCTGAGGGCAACGTGTAGTGAGTGCATAAACAATGTCATCAAACGCACCGTCTACAAACACTAATGATGACCATAGAGTTCGTATGCTAAGTGAACAAAACACTAATTGAAGACCTGAGCGCAAGAAGACCGTAAGTCCACTTGGCCCCTCAACATGTATACACTAAAGTTGCGTATCGTTTCGTATAGTTTGCTAATGTTTTATACATGTTCAGGGGCCAAAACAAATCTTTCACAACCTTTCATGATGTTTTCACCATGCAACATGTATTAAACATTATAAAACCCTAAGAATCTATACGTAACTTTAGTGTATACATGTTGAGGGGCCAAGTGGACTTACGGTCTTCTTGCGCTCATGTCTTCAATTTTAAAACATCTAAACAAACAATAAAAGCTACCTAAATGATTGACAAAAATGATGCTACGGGCGTCAATCAATCATAATTAAATTGAACTTTCAAATTGCATTGTAAATGATTTTGAGTTGCATAAGTATGTTGCATACAGTAGTTAACTTACTAGTTTATGCAATCAGTAGTTTAGCTAACTAGTTTATACAACATAATTTGACGTCTCTGGGTTACCGGATCAATTCCTGAGGCAATTTCAACACTTCAGTCAATTGATGAGCGAAAGGGCATTTTGTTTTCTCAGTACTGCCTGTTGCCTTCTTGTTTCCCTAGAAGGTCGTTGAACTTTTTAAGATGGGAGATATTTCATGTCACCTTCCATTAAGGTTTGTTTTGTAAATGGGCGTTGAACTTGAATACCACTACACGCTCATATCTTGGGCATGTAAAGGTTTCACGTATTGTTACCAAAGGTTTCCCTCTTTCACCGTTTTACATGTAACAAATAGCTACAGGACTAACGGGCTATTCTACTTAAAATTCACACTACCCCTGTGGTAGATTTTGGAAATATATTCCACAGGGGGAGTATGTTTTTCAAATGTAATTCGTCAGGGTTAATCACTTTGAAACCCATACCCCCTGTATTATGGCCTTACCTATATCATCCACAGCTGGAGTGAGTATTTCAAATGGACGTTACCCAATTGTCTCTTCTATTTGAAACTCATACTCCCTCGTGGAAAACTTTAGCTAAATCTTCCACAGGTGATGTGTGGATTTTAACTGGAATAGCCTAATGCTGTCTTACATGTTATTTGTCGTTTTATACTCAGTAACCTCGTGTCGTTTCTTAGTCGTCCACATATGAGTGTCCTCAATCTGTTTACCTCTTTTCGGTATTTCAAATATAAGTAACCTGCACTAAGCTCTCTTGTAACTAACGCAGTTATTACCTGTTCTCAGTGCTTAAAATATGAGTAAAGTCTCTGCTCTGTAAACCAATGTAGTATCACCCAGCAAACACAAAACATCATTCGCAAAAGGTTAGAAAGGGGTGTCAGAAAACGTTTAAATGTCGGGTTATATATTATAAAGGGCATATAAAGGGTATAAAATGTTTTCGTAACATTAAAAAAACATTCGTTAATAACCTACTGCAAATATTCTAACATAATGTTATTGACGAAATATTTCGCAAAAAATTGTTTGCACAAAATATTTTACAATAACATTTTGAAAACATTTTAAAAATATTGTTGCAGTGTGTTTTTGATACAAAACGTTTTAAAACGTTTTCTTAAACTTTATATAACCCGACATTTAATATTATTAAAAAGTTTTAATCCAAACCAAAACCCAAAATATAACCTGTTCAAAACGTTGTAAAAACGTTTTTGTGTTTGCTGGGCAGCTCTTAGTGCATCAAATCGTAATCAAATTGTAAATCGTGCTGTTTTACCTGTACTTGGTGTTTAAAATAATAGGAGTACCGTCTGTTCTAACTAATGTAGTTTTACCTGTACTTGGTCCTTCTAATAATGAGTTCAGTCTCTTTCAACTAATGTAGTTTTACACGTGCTTGGTGCTCCTAATAATGAGTACCGTCTCTTCTAACTGATGTCGTTTTAACTGACTCTTTTTTTTTAAACCGTCTCTTCTAACTGACACAATTTTAAAACATGTAAACAAACAATAAAAGCTATACCAAAGTGTTTGACAAAAATGATGCTACAGGCGTCAATCAATCATAATTAAATTGAACTTTCACAATTGCATTGTAAATGATTTTGAGTTGCATAAGTATGTTGCATACAGTAGTTAACTTACTAGTTTATGCAATCATTAGTTTAACTAACTAGTTTATACAACATAATTTGACGTCTCTGGGTTACCGGATCAATTCCCGAGGCAATTTCAACACTTCAATCAATTGATGAGCAAAAGGGCATTTTGTTTTCTCAGTACTGCCTGTTGCCTTCTTGTTTACCGAGAAGGTCGTTGAACTTTTTGGATGGGGGGGGATATTTCATGTCACCCTCAATTAAGGTTTCTTTTGTAAAAGGGCGTTGAACTTGAATACCACTACACGCTCATATCTTGGGCATGTAAGGGTACCGGGTGATAAACTTCCGAGGATTGTTACCAAAGGCTTCTCTCTTTCACCGTTTTACATGTAATATCTACATGACTATTGTTGTCTTACCTGTTATTTGTCGTTTTATATTCAGTTACCTCGTGTCGTTTCTTGATCCTTGAAATATAAGTGTCCTCAATCCCCGGCCTCAATCTTGTAAATAATGCTGTTTACCTCTTTTTGGCGTTTCAAATAATGAGTAACCTGCACTAACCTCTCTTGTAACTAATGCTGTTATAAACTGTTCTCAATACTTAAAATATGAGTCAATTCTCTGTAAACTAATGTAGTTTCACCTCTTAGTACATCAAATATGTGCACCCTCTCTTGTAATTCATGTAGTTTTACCTGTACGTGGTGCTTCTAAGTACCGTCTCTTCCAACTAATGTACTTGATGCTTCTCATGAGTACCTTCTCTTCCAACTAATGTAGTTTTACCTGTACTTGGTGCTTCTAATATGAGTACAGTCCCTTCCAACTAATGTAGTTTTACCTGTACTTGGTGCTTCTAATATGAGTACAGTCCCTTCCAACTAATGTAGTTTTACCTGTACTTGGTGCTTCTAATATGAGTACAGTCCTTCCAACTAATGTAGTTTTACCTGTACTTGGTGCTTCTAATATGAGTACAGTCCCTTCCAACTAATGTAGTTTTACATGTACTTGATGCTTCTAATATGAGTACCTTCTCTTCCAACTAATGTAGTTTTACATGTACTTGATGCTTCTAATATGAGTACCTTCTCTTCCAACTAATGTAGTTTTACCTGTACTTGGTGCTTCTAATATGAGTACAGTCTCTTCCAACTAATGTAGTTTTACATGTACTTGATGCTTCTAATATGAGTACCTTCTCTTCCAACTAAATGTAGTTTTACATGTACTTGATGCTTCTAATATGAGTACCTTCTCTTCCAACTAATGTAGTTTTACCTGTACTTGGTGCTTCTAATATAGGTACCCTCTCTTCCAACTAATGTAAACTGGCCTCAAAAAGAAACTTATAATTTTTCAAATGGTCATATCTTAAAATCCTCTCCATATGAACAAAAGTTGCACACAGGATTACTTCAATACTCTACTCTAAACCCATGTCAGTAACCAAAAACACAACAGCAACATGCACTGACATTGAACACCTTCCTGGACCAAAATTCACATCCCAAAAAGATTTCTTTTGTTGGGTTCCAGTTATTCGCCTGTACATGAACAAAAATTACACACAGGATAACTTCAATACTCTACTTTAAACACAAGTCATTAACCAAGCAGTTGTCCAACTGACACAACAGTAAAATGCACTGACACGAAACAGCTTCCGGGACCACATTCACAGGCGAATAATTGGAACCTAACAAAAGAAATCTGTTGGGGTGTGAATTTTGGTCCAGAAAGGTGTTCCATGTCAGTGCATTTTGCTGTTGTGTCAGTTAGACAACTGCTTGGTTACTGACATGTGTTTAGAGTATTGAAGTAATCCTGTGTGCAATTTGTGTTCATTTCGAGGCCAGTTTAGTTTTACCTGTACTTGGTGCTTCTAATACGAGTACCTTCTCTTCCAACTAATGTAGTTTTACATGTACTTGATGCTTCTAATATCAGTACCATCTCTTCCAACTAATGCAATTTTACCTCTACTTGATGCTTCTAATGAGTACTGTCTCTTCCAACTAATGTAGTTTTACCTGTACTTGGTGCTTCAAATATGAGTACCCTCTCTTCCAACTAATATAGTTTTACCTGTACTTGGTGCTTCTAATACAGGGTGCCCCCCCCCCCCAAAAAAAGAGGCCCCTCATTGCGCTCTCTTTTTCTCCTATTTCCGAAAAGTTGATCAAGTATATGTTGGTATGTAAAGCAGCCTTTAGGGAACAACCCAAAAGTTCGATGAAGCCCTATAAACGAAAGTCCTTTCGTTAGGGAGGGAGGGGGGGTAAAAAATCCTGATTACGTTCATAAAGAAGTAGTTAAAACATCGGTCAAAGTTGATCGTTTTTAAGGATTTAATAATATATAATTGTTAAATTTTAATATTTCCTGAAGCACGATATTGACATTTTACAGTGGTTGCTTCCAAATGATTTCAAATAAATATAGAGTGCAGTACATATACTCGCAACCTGCAACTCGTAAGTTCATTTTTTTAAAGCAGCTGTACCGCACTTTGATTCTTTTTTATTTGAAAATCCAGCAAGTTCTAAGTTTTTATGAAGAAAAATATTTCAAAATAAAATAGAATCATTGTTTCTTAAACGTGGTCAATATCCTAGTAATGTCACACCCCTCCACAACCCCATCGACCGTAGCGACGGCCCTGTGCCATGCCCAATGAATACAGGTTGGAATTTTCGATATTTGACACTTACGTTAGAGTGGAGGGGGGAGGGGGTTAGCCTTCTAACGAAAGGACTTTCGTTTATAGGGCTTCATCGAACTTTTGGGTTGTTCCCTTACCCGTTAGCTTTAATAAACCAAAACAATTATTTGTTTATACATGTCAGTAACCAAGCAGTTGTCCAACCGAGCTTTCTGGATCACATTCACAGGCGAATAATTGGCACCTAGCAAAAGAAATCTGTGAGAATGCGTACAAGATCCTTAAACAGGTGATAATCTCCAAGGAGTAAGTGAAAATTTTGTTTCATTTTTATGGACAAGATTTTAAGATATGACCTTTTGAAAAATTATAAGTTTCTTTTTGAGCCCAGTTTGTAGTGTGGAACAGGGCTGTTTATGCTTTTCACACTTTCTTTGAGAAAAAACAGGAAAAAAACAACTTTCAATGCGAATGGTCAGAAGCCAATAGCGACTGCTTGGTTAACATGGCAATGGTTTTATTACCTTCATAACATGGCCAACATATCCCTACATAAGTACAAACTCACTTGAGATAGTATCATGAAAGGTTTTGGAGATATTTGCAAAAATGTTGGAATTCATGATTTCCCTAAACCTTGCATTTAACGCCACCTTAATGCTGTTTTGCTCTTTCCAATAAGCTATTATAGTTATTATTATTATTATTATTATTATTATTAAAGGACATTTCTATAGCGCTCTACAGATAACACAGCGCTTTGTTGGAATCCCTTCACCCCTATGGAAGACATGACCTTAAATTATCTTCAACACAGGGGGTGTAGATTTCAAATGGAGTCACCCATTCTGGTAACCCAATTTAAAATTCACACTCCCTGTGTTGAAGATTATTAGGTGTTTTCCATAGTGGGTGTATTGATTTAAACTGCAGTAGCCCAGCATGAGTAACCTCGTTCTTGTAACTATTACCATTTTGTCTGTTATTACCATTTTGTCTATTTGATATTCAAATAGTGGAAACCTAGTTTACTTTAATTACCTTTCTAGCTGTGCTCATATTATATTAACCTTTTATAATTATTCTGTTTGCCCTATTCTGGGGTATTCAAATTTGACTAACACGCAGATTACCCATGTTTTTCCTTTCTAAGTGCTCGTATTAGGCTAACCTTTTATAATTATTCTGTTTGCCCTATTCTGGGGTATTCAAATTTGACTAACACCTAGATTACCCATGTTTTTCCTTTCTAAGTGCTCGTATTAGGCTAACCTTTTATAATTATTCTGTTTGCCCTATTCTGGGGTATTCAAATTTGACTAACACCTAGATTACCCATGTTTTTCCTTTCTAAGTGCTCGTATTAGGCTAACCTTTTATAATTATTCTGTTTGCCCTATTCTGGGGTATTCAAATTTGACTAACACCTAGATTACCCATGTTTTTCCTTTCTAAGTGCTCGTATTAGGCTAACCTTTTATAATTATTCTGTTTGCCCTATTCTGGGGTATTCAAATTTGACTAACACCTAGATTACCCATGTTTTTCCTTTCTAAGTGCTTGTATTAGGCTAACCTTTTATAATTATTCTGTTTGCCCTATTCTGGGGTATTCAAATAACACTTCCTACATATAGGCTACTTTTGGGGATTCCCCTTCCCTTTCCCTTCCTAGATGACATCATAGCATCCGAATGGTATTAATTTATTCACAATGCAAGCTTTGGATGAATTTCAAACCAGTTTCGAATGAATACGTTTTGAATGAATAATCATGCGATTCAAAATTGAAACGTTTATGAAGTAACTGTACACTGTAGTATGTTTTTAAAGATACCATCATCCTACATGGCAGTATTTTATTTAGGCTACACATCTCATTAATGTATACAATGTTACACCATTACTGTATGAAACAGGCCAACAATTATAGTTTGCAGTTTATCAAAAATAATTTATTGCAGGATCTTCTGTCCAAATAATTGTATACATTGACTCACAATGATTTAACAAATTACATATAATAACACCACTAAGCGATTGCAATAGAAGACAGTAAGATTTGAAGACACATGATATTGTATACACTATATCTGGCTCACAATAATTTGTTTTAATATTAAGGCATTGTTATTTTAGATTATTTACAAATTATAGCCACCAATTAATACAGACATCATGACATGGATCACATTAATATAGGAGTAATTGCGATAAAAGACTGAGATTTGAAGACAAAGCTTAAGAAGAAAGAACTTGTAATAACCCTACTGGTCACACATGGCCTGTGTCACAGGTAAGTCACAAGTAGCAATTGATGGTTAAATAAATGGTCCACAAGTTCACCCCAAAAACTTTTTTTAAATTATTGATAGCATATTTTATTGTACACATCTGGTTCAATTGACAAAGTGCTGGATTGGGTCACAATGGCGCATTTAATATGTAAGAAAAGATTCAGAAAAAGTTTTGAAAGTTGCGATTTGGCCCATTTAACTGTCACAAAGCATGCAGAATGTAATCTACAATGGGTACATTAGGCTGCGATCACATAGAAGTATACGGTATTCGCTATACGATTAACGCTCATTCGATCAGGCTGAGTTCACATAATATACTAATATATTGTATGTGAACTCAGCCTGATCGAATGAGCGTTAATCGTATAGCGAATACCGTATACTTCTATGTGATCACAGCCTTATGTGAGAGTTGAATGGACCAAAGTGCGACAGCCAGAACTGCATGTTTCCTTACATAATGAGCTATTGTGACCCAGCACAACGATGTGTGACATTGTAAATTGTAAATTGGACCACTTGTGTCAGAAATAATCTGCTACCAATTACCAGTATTTATCCTGAAGAGTCTCTTAGGCTGAGATCACATAGATCACATACTATTCGGGTATATGGTGCACGTTTTGCAGGTGCACACGTATAGCTTAAATCGAGCAAGGTAATTTCATGGTACGGGGTCACATAAGAGGGCACTATTCGAAAGGCCGTATACCTGCATATAGTATAGTAGTGGGAATTGTGCGTGTTCGATTTTAGTGCAGGGTATACCATCCTAATTTTAAAACTAAACCATATGTGGGTAAATTTATTTTTTTAAAGATGCACTATCTAATTCTGCACATTATGACACCTCATTGAGTACAATGTGACCTCAAGAAGTAAAGTTACAAGCATCTGATTAGACGAAGGTTCAGTTTTTAAGATTGGCAAACTGACCTATACTCGTCTGATCGAATAGCGTATAGCGAATACCGTATACAGTATACTTCTATGTGATCACAGCCTTGGGGTAGATTTCTCGAAGCATGGCTGGTGATCACGCTAACCCCAATTATTTATACCAGTGCTTACGATTTCAAGCCTGACCACAAGCCAAGCTTTGAGAAATTGTACCTTAGGAGGAACTTGGAACTTCAGGACCCTTGATAGCTGGGGCCTCCCGTCAGTCCGAACCACCGTCAGTCCGAATTGTTAGGGTTAGGTTTACCATTTAGGGTTAGAAACCCTATATTTTTAAAATTCAGCCTGACAGTGTTTCGGACTGACAGGGTGTACCGGATAGCTGTGAATCTGCAAAAAGGTGAAATGTGGGCAACATACAGTTATATATTGGATTCAATCAAGCAATAATTTACCCAGCAAAGACATATTGACAAGCTGCAACAAAATATTATTTAAGGGCTCATATTGAAATACCCTACCACGTTTTCACACAGAAAGAAGGCAGGATTCCCCTCGCTAAGCGCGCCTCAGGAAAGCTCGGTCATAAAATGGATGGATATATGCATCAGTGATACACCCTGCCCAGGATTTTAACAAAAGGCTAGCACAGGAAAGCTGCAGGATGGCACACACCTTCATGTGTAAGGGAATTTTAATATGAGCCCTAAGTGTTCACAAAAGATTTTTTATAATATTTGTCATAATATTTTTACAATAACATTTTGACAAGATGGAGATTGTTTAAAATTTGTTTGAAACATGATTCAAAATGTTTCAGGAGATATTTTATGTTATTGTTTGCTGGGTAAATAACAGTGCATATTTATGGTTCAAGTACAAGTACCTGGTTAATCAGTCTGACCAATTATTGAATGGCATCAATTTATGCATAATGTATAGTGAATCATCCTTAGCTTTAATTAGTACATACATTTTCGCAATAAATTACAAAATAAAATGGAAGACTGTCTTTAATTAAAAGAGATGCTGGTTTAAAAACCTTTGTATAGTAACATTTCAAAGTATACTCTGTGTATGAAGTTTTGAGTCAAGAGAATTTTGAATTTGAGAAATGAGAGCACAGATCCAAGGTCCAAATTTATAGTTACTTATTTTCATCAATACATTCCATCATAAGCAAAACAAACAGAAAGCAAAGCAAAAAAGTTAGAACCTTCTATTCTTTGGATCACCCCAAGTTCAGTAGTGACACACATGCATATTTTCCTGTCGCAGTATCGAGTGGTTTGTAAGCACACAAAAAAGCGCAACTGCAAAAAAGCATGGACGTCACCAAACAACTTGAAACAAACCAATATATAAATGGCTAAATATAGATCTGATCAAACAAAGCAAACGTTGGCGATTGTGAAATTAATGAGATACGGGCAAAAAATGGAGCTGCAACCAATTATGCTAGGGATGTCAAGATTTCAGTAATGACACAATTGGTCACTGTGCATGTTGATGATGATAAGAACTCAATTTTCAAAATTGCTTATTTGCCCTGGATGGATCAGATTGTGCGACAAATGAATGTTTAATGCAACAGAAAATTAATGCAATTTATACAGATTCAATACAAATACAGATTTCATACATTTTCAAATTTCTTACATTTATTAAGGGATGGTTTCAAAACCCGGACTGTCGGACTGCCAGTCAACCGCCAGCACCCTGGCATAATCGGCACTTGGACCTGGTTCCTACATTGTATTGTTCAGAATAGAATGTGGAGTTCTGCCAGGGCACTGGCAGTTGACCAGTATAAGCCACATCCCTAAATCATGACTTTTTCATGTCCTCATAAAGAAATACATTGTCTTGTGTCATTCTTTTAACATATCACAGGGTGTCCCAATAAATACCATATATAATCAATATTTGTGACGGCAAACCTGGTGAAAAATTATGTTTATTATCGCAAAAAATTTCTTACCCTTCTATAAGACAGGATCTTTTTTGATATATAACCCCACCCCTAAGTTTCTGGAAAAATTCGTAAATCAGCTGTGTAAAGAACCACTGCACTGCCTTGGTTTGTTCTCCAAAATCGTCAAACTAAATCAGTGATAAAAAAAGTTCTGTGCTTATCTTGTTGTGAGTAGGATGTAATTGTTATAAATAACATTGACATAACCATGTATACATTCAATAAACAGGCGATGTAGGATATAGGACACGAGACTTTAAAACTACAAGGCTAGCAGCCCGTTCAAAATGGACTTGTTTTATTTTTAGGATCTTGCAGTTACAAATTGAAAAACAATCCACTTCGTTACAATGGGGCACTTTGTTGTACCCCAATGGTTTTAATTTTGCTCTGGCATCACATTTCATTAAGATTTGTTTGTGAAAATTTCATACGTGAATAAATCCAACAGCGGCGTCGAAAATTGCAATATCGCATCTGATCCCTCTGCAATATGGAGTGTTATGAGGTGTTGACGCCTACATGCTGATCAAACAAGTATAACCCGATATCTATCGACTATTTAAAAAAATTTTACGTTCTCCGTCTCATTTATAAAAAATACAGATTTAACATCAAAATAAAAGTTTGTGTAAATAAGATTAAATGTGGCCTACTAATACTACAAATGTTGATTTCTCTCTATTTCAGAAATTCCGAAACTAAATCAGTCACCGTACACACTTCAGTCAGCAGATGACCCATTCCATGTCAACTCCAGGGATGTGCACCGCAGCACCTCTTCAATTTTTTTTTTTTTCTGTTTGGTGTTATTTATTGATTAGAAAGTAAAATTCTGAATATTTGAGCTTCATACTCCATTTCGTTTTTCCATGGCATCAGTTTGACATTTAGGGGTTCAGCGTAAAAATGTGTCGCATAGCGCGAAAAGACGATGTTTGGAGGTCCATAAATGTATAAAGGGAACCCCCAACAACTTTGCAGAGTATGTATCCTGGGGTACTTTTTTGTGTAGAATTCAAATCTGGCATCAGAAAATTTATGACTCCTTTACTTTAAAAGATATAGGGCCCTCAAAATGCAACTTTGTCCATCCAGGACCAACTTCGGGGGGTCAGAACTCCAAAAGTAAAAATAATTTTTAATGTCCATTTTTTTGCCAGTCAGAGCCCTTTGGTAGAACATTACTCTTATCCAATATTGAGCCTATTAGAATACTTTTAGCTGAGATATTAAGCATGCAAAACCCCAATTGTTCTGACCCCCTGAACTTGGTCCTGGATGGACAAAGTTGCATTTTGAGGGCCCTATATCTTTTAAAGGAAAGGTGTTACAAGTTTTCTGATGCCAGATTTGAATTCTACACAAAAAAGTATCCCCAGGATACATACTTATCAAAGTTGTTGGGGGGTTCCCTTATACATTTATGGACCTCCAAACATCATCTGTCGCGTTGCGACACATTTTTTACGCTGAACCCCCTAAATTTCAAACTGATGCCACGGGAAAACGAAATGGAGTATGAAGCTCAAATTTTAAGGATTTTACTTTCTCATCAATATCTACTACCACACAGAAAAAGAAAAAAATTGAAGAGGTGCTGCGGTGCACATCCCTGGAGTTGACATGGAATGACTCAGATGACGAAAAGGAGCAGCTTCTAAGTATTCAATCAATGACCTGGCAGCAGACAAGTTTGTACAAAGATTAGCGAACGCATCACCTACAAGAGAATATGTTGGGATGGTAAAGCAGTGCCTAGAACAATCAGTCATCCAGAACTTCCATATGGCCCTACTTCAGTTATCAGCTGTTTTGGCACTTTTGTGGCCATCACTTGCCGCAGCTGATAAACAGCCCACTGAAACACTCAGATGCCAAACATATAGGCCTATTTTTAAAGTTTCATGGAATCAGATGCACCCAACGTTTTGTTGATTGTTTGAACTCTGTATTTTCAGAATTAGTTGGAGCTGTTACCATACCTATTCATTTCACAAATGTTTGGACGAATTTTCTTTGAGAAACTCATTATCAATCATGAAAGAGTGGCAATAGAAAATATCCCAAAAAGGAGCGTGATGGAGACAATACATTGCTGTATGTTGCTGGATTCATGGTTTATTTTTAGGAGCTTTGATAAGATGATAATGACATTCATTTTTGCATTAATATGTGATATATGAATGGAAATTAAGCAATTTACTATGTTTTCACCTTATTCATCTGCAACGAACATTGATGGTATTGTGAAAAGAATAATAGTTAAATAACAATTATAATATTGAATGTGTTTACAGGCTGACACTCCCATGGAGTATTAACGATGTTAACAATTCAAGAGACATTGATGACCTAGTCAACATATGCTATGAGGCAATGTGAGGGATGGATATACAGCCAAAAGATTACAGAGATCAGCTGATGGCTTTCAGGCTTCATAAAATCATCCATCTACATGTACGCCAAGACGGCGACTGTACCCACTATGCCACATCGTCAATATGGACCAAAACGTGGCATGGTTTTGATTTGATATCTTTCTCTTTCATACTTGTGTTTCTGCGATATGTATGCAGGTTCCAAAAACACAGACCCAATCCTCATATCAAACGACTCGAAGTGCTTGGTCCATTACAGAAAAGAAATCACTGGTATAATATTTCATAGACAACAACATTTTCAACCTATTCGTCATCATAAAGGTGAAGATGACTGTTGGAACGGTTGTGCGGACTATTTATCAACGAAATGCGGATCACAACGGAGAGGAAAATCAATTGGTGGCCTGAAATTTACCTTGTTTTTCCCTCAAAGAAACTTTACAATGCTTTTCAGTGCTAATAAACAAGAAAAACATTGAAACCAAATGTAAAAAAGCATGCACTTTCATAACAGCTAGCTAGATCAACCAAATAAGTGGATTATGTTTGTAATGTGTGTAGTTGTAAGGAAGGTTACGTCACTGTAGATGGCAATGAAAAACTGAAAAGACCAATGTGCGCTGCGCCCCATGTGAAGCAACACCCGCAAAAAGGTATGCCACAGACTGTGTCCTGTTGTCCAAACATGCAAGTGTATGGAAACTTGCATTCTGTCCTCACGCACCAACAACGGAGGGCAGGCAATGGGTATATACGATGAACCAAGAGTCATTTTGGCAATCCCTGGATGTATGGGCCCCAAGACACTACTGAAGCTGTATAATGGGTACAGCTGGGAGAGAAGCTATAGATCAGTAAAGGCATTTCTTCCTAGAAGTTTCTTCCATCCCACCAGGCCAGTATGTACTGAAGAAGTCAACTGGGGACGCCTCATCATCAAAACATTGACATCAGCTCTCGCATGTCTCGAATGGCAACCTACTACTAAATAATGAGACCAACAATGGATCGCTGTCATATAGTGTGAAGTTGCAACGGAAGCCAGGTAATGGGTGTCTATGATGAATTAAGAGTCATTCTGGCAATCCCTGGACGTGTACAAACCAGCAGGCTGTAGTATGGATAGGAAAACACTCCTTAAGCTATACAATGGGTAAAGCTGGGAGAGAAGCTATAGATCAGTAAAGGGATTTCTTCCTTGAACATGTATTAATATCGCAGGCTTCATTCAGCCCTCCAGAGGTAAGATTAAGAAAATTTATAAACATAGTATTGAAGATTATGGACCGGACATTTAAGGCTGGTTCAAAGTGAATATTCGAAGCCGAATATTCGACTTCGAATACGTTTTGGGCGTCAAAATATATGCGGCTTCGAATATAAAACTATGAACCGGAGAAAGATATATTTCTACAATTTACAGCGTTGCCCGACTGTTAACAAGTATTGCCCGTTGACCAAGGGACGCAAAATTGAGAGAATTTCTTTAACGGGTTAATAAAATCTTATTCTCCATTGAACTATTGTCATGATTTAATGTCTGTATAAATGGGTCTAAATAGGAGCAGTGGCGTAACCAGTGGGGGCCGGGGTGCAAGCTGCCCCCCGGACACCAAAAACCTGGAAGGAGCGTAAAAAATTGGGAAGAGGGAAAAAGAAAAAGAGAAGAAAAAAGAGGGAAGAGAAAGGGGAAAGAAGAGAAAAAGGGGAAGGGAGAAGAGAAAAAAGGGGAAAAAGAGGGAAAAGAGGAAGGGGAAAGAAGAAAAGAAAAAAAGAGGGAAGAAAGGGGAAGGGAGAAGAGAAAAGGGAAGACTCAAGGGAGAAGAGAAAGGGAAAGAGAGAAGATCTATAGGGTCCTATTACTTTCATTGTGAAATTTGTTCTCTGAAACACTGATATTTTCTAATATGCCAAAAACAGGAGCTTCATGGCGCTCAGCCCCTTGATCCCGCCTGGACCCCTGGACCCCACCGACTCCACCTCTTTTGATCAGAAATTGGGAATTTTTTTAATCTTGCCCCCCGGAAGGTCAGGTCTGGTTACGCCCTGACCTGAATAGGAGTCAAAAAGATTTGCTTTATTTTGGGGGCATTTACGACCTGTCTGTAACAGGCGCGGAGGTTGACCCATAACTTCTTGTAGGTTTCAACTGCAAAACAAATCAAGAAATGAATGAGTCAATAGATAAATAAGTAAATAAATAAAAAATAAATAAATAAGTCAATAAATAAGTCAATAAATTCATAAATAAATAAATAAATAAATAAATAAATAAATAAATAAATAAATAAATAAATAAATAAATAAATAAATAAATATATAAAAATCATAAGATATGATTGAAGCGACGACTAATATGACAGCCCTCACAAGTGTTATATATGAGACCACCCACGGTGACCCACCAAATATATATCTGTCGAGTTCAACAAAATTCAACTCCCACAAATATATTTCCGGTGAATACTTTTTTCATTGGCTGATATCCACTTGAGATCGGTATCATCAAAGTAGTACTGCTCTCATTTCATGATTCATTGAGCAATCAATTTTGGCATTTGACCGAAATACGCGTCAAAAGATAAAAAGTCTCGTTCGAACTTGTGTAGGCCTACATTGCTAGGGCCTAAGTGTGTTTTAATGCCTGATTCACAAATTATAGAAATAAACAAGAATTTATTTTAAAAGAACACGCAATGATAGGATACCAACGCTTCGTGGTTTTGGTTGTTCTGCATAGTTTATGAAGATATTCATTGCAAAGCGCTATATATCCATTCCTACATATTACTTATTTTGCCCTCTTAATTATTAATTATAATTATGAATTTGACTGATAACAACGCATTACATCTTTATTCCGCCCAAAATAACATCGTTTATTGGGGCCAAAAACGTCAAGAATTCCGCTAGTGCGGAAAAAAGATGACAAAAATGGTTGAACCTCCATGGCAAACGCATTTTTATATCAATAACCAATGATTTACCACCCCAGACCCTCACACATCGTCTGCCATGGGCAGATGCATATAACCATGATATGGGGACCTAGAACTGGGGCCAAACATTATTTATGTAAAACCGGGGTGGAGGCATAAATCTGAATTTGGACTTTTTTCTGCATCAGTCGATTTAAAATATGGAAACATTCTTTAGGTTATTTTTGTAAGCCTAAATATCATATTATTTGCATAAAACATTACTTACCATCACTACAGCATTGGAATGCTATTGCCTGCCAGGCATTTTCCTTTACTTTCATATCATATAAAACTGGGTACGCTTGTACCGCACTAATAAGGGGGCACACCACTAAATGAATGCGCCATTTGTGTAACCCTAATGAGTTCCGGTAAAATACAGAAACTATTTGAGGTATTTTGGGCTGGGCTGGACTTATTAATCAGAAAGAGTGGCGAATTATAGCTTAAATAAAAGTGGAAAGCCTATACATAAATTTGAGTCACCAAAAATGTCGTATTTTTATAATTATTGAGAAAATAGGTCCGCATTATACTTATAGTGTATGTAGGTGGGATGAAAAGCCGACAATCAATTGACAATTTTGACCTTTAGTATTGAAGATATGGATTTTTTTCCCAAAAACACCAAAAAATTAGGTCTTTTGGGGAAAAATCCATATCTTCAATATGAAAGGGCAAAATTTTCAATTGATCGTCGGCTTTTCCTCCCAACTACATACACTTTAAGAAAATATCATTAGATTTATAATATTTACTTGAGGACTGTTATATCAATATGTGAAAATATCAAATTTTAATAATTTGTCATAAAGTTTGTATTATATCGTGAGTTTCAAAAAATGAAAATTATTTGATATCAGAAAGTCATTCTTCGTATTCATAATGTAATTCAATATGTTTGATGTGCTCTCATGTCCCACAAAAATACTGTCGAAACGCTCAAAACGCTCATTCCAGATCCCTTGATTTTCATTGGGGATTTTTGAAATCATCGTTAATTCGAGCGATATTCAGGTGACCTCGAGCCTTTCATATAAATTAGTAGTATCTCGCTATCAGTTGCGCGATATTTAATCCGATTCAACTCGGCGTGTATTCGTTGCCGTATATATTTTGACGTCACAAAAAGTATTCGAAGCCGAATATTCGCCTTCGAATATGCACTATGAACCGACCCTTACAGTTTGCAACAGGATTGAGAAATATACCGCCTATGGGGTTTCCCGAGGATAAGTCTTCGATGGAATTATTACACACTCCAGAACTGAGTAGGTGGGAAAGCAACATGTCAATTGCTAACATTTGCACACAAACTCTGCAGTTGTCAATAATGCACACAGATAGTCCTTTGATGAAACACTGCTAAGTGCATTTAAAATGACAAATGATGAGGGCAGCTACAATCTACAAGTAATTTTTATAATTCTCTGTTACAAAGTGATGTGCAGTTAATTAATTTAGAGGCAACACCACACCCAAGGGCAGATGTAGCGACAGAATTTTTAAATGTAGGATGTTTAAGTGTAGCAAAAATATGCTGCACTCCTATGTAATATTTCCACAGGAACTGACCAAAAATATAAAAGGAAAAGAGTTGGGCTCAAGATGAATTTGATGATGAATTTTGGCTTCCTTTTTTAAAGCTCGGATTGTGAGACCGATGCACGCGCATGAAGAAAAGCCACTTGCTGCTGAGGGCCAAGCAACAAAATCCAAAGAAGTGCAGTGATATAATTAATTTTGAGGCAACACCACACCCAAGGACAAAAGTATGGAATCAAACATCCACAGACTATCCAAAGATTACGAAAGGAATGGCAACACTAGATCCCGCCATAGAAGAGCTTCACAACTCTTAAGAAATCTGATTGGTATAGATGGATGAAACTTCAATTGGTGTGTTTTCCCATCATTTCACCATTATTCTATTGGTTTTGTAAAAACAATCTTTATAATTTCCTCTCTGATGTGTTTGGTAGCCACAGAAACAAGACAAAATGGCTCATTGACTGATGCACTTTTAAGTGGAGTACAATGTGTATAACTCCAGCAAAACAAACAGGCTGTATTCCAAGAGCCACTAAGACTGTTTCAGAAGCTGAAGAGCTGTGTTGAAACCTTGTGCTTTGTTGTTAAAGAAGAGGGACTACCACAAGGTTCAATTGCTGGGCCTATTGGCTACACAATATACACACTACCTGTCGGTGATATTGCCCGTAAACACAAAGTGCCCTACCATGTCTACGCTGATGACACCCAACTCTACGTCTCCTGTAATCCTAAGATACCTGGTGAATTAGATAATGCTATTGCAAAACTTCAAAATTGTATATATGAAATCAAAACTTGGATGATTCAAAACAAATTACAAGTCAACAATGATAAAACTGAATTTTTCATTGCATCGTCTCCTCATAACACACGCTTTATCAACAATGTTGCACTCAAAATGGGAGATTCAACCATCTTGCCATCAGAGTCAGTTCGTAATCTTGGTTCATTTTTTGATACAAATATGTCTATGACAACGCACATCACTAATTTATGCAAAACAACTACATTTCATCTACGTAATTTAACTAGAATACGGAAATATATTGATAAAGATACTTGTAATCATGCTGCTCGCTCACTTGTTTTGTCCCGTTTGGATTACTGTAATGGTCTCTTGTCTTCAATTCCACATAAACATGTCCTTCGTCTTCAACGTCTTCAAAACTGGGCAGCTCGACTTGTTTTTAATGTACCTGCATAAGCCTAATCACAACCATTGTTGTCTTCTCTTCATTGGCTACCTGTCCAACAGCGTATTATCTACAAACTGCTCCTCTCGTCTACAAGACTCTAAACCACTTAGCACCAGATTATCTGAATACTTGTCTTTATATTTATCATCCAACCCGTAATCTCAGATCCGTCAATGATTTCCTTCGTTTGGATTACCCCAAGGCTCACCTTAGAGCAGGAGACAGGACATTTACTTTATGTGCTTCACGGGAATGGAATAAACTTCCTATCACAATAAGAGAATCCTCTTCCATCGCGAGTTTTAAAAAGTCAATTAAGACCTATCTTTTTCCATGATGTGTTTTTACTTTGTTGATCTTTATATTTAAGACTTGTATTATGTAAATTTAAGGTTTGTACTCTATAATGTTATTTATTTAAGGTTTTGCTTGTGTACTTTAAGATGTTTTTTATTTTTACTTTGTAAGCGCTACGAGCTTGTCATAAGGAACAGCGCACCAAAAGTTTTCTGTTATGTTATGTTATGTTAGAGGGCCAGTTCATCAACATGAGCAGCAAAAACACCAATAAATTTGTGAAGGAGAGGCTGCCAAAACTAGGAAACAGCTTTGGTACTACTCTGTGATGCAGGTATTATAAGAATGTAAAATAACCTACAATCAAGGAAAAAAGTCTTGGAACGCTTGCGTGTAAATAACGGAAAACTGTCACCCCCTCTCCCCCGTGCAATGTTGAGAAATGCCAATGTCTTCAGCGGTTCCCCAATGTGTTCCAACATTGCTTGATGGGGAGAGGGAAGGGTAAATCATTGTTGTAGATGTCATGTTTCTTCCCAAACACAATATAGGTCATTTCCATGAACATAAGACATTTTGCACGGAATTTCGACAGAGTGTGCCAAGCGTTCCAAGGACTTTTTTCCTTGATTGTCTCTACCGAATACAAAATATTTCATCTAAATTTCGTTTTTGTCTCATAACTCAAAAACGGTATGAGCTTCAAATTTTACACGATTTGAGAGTGGATTATATATATATTCAGGTATATTTATTAAAACACTCAAATAGCAGCCAAAATGGCTGAATTGCATGGTGAATTACAATAATTACAATCAAATTTATATAAAGAAATGCAAATAATAATAAAATACATAAAAAAAAAACTTGAATTATTGCACAATACATACTCAATGAAAATTTTAAAAGGTACAATCAAAGAATTAATAAATAGCTATAGCTCATACTCAACCGAACTCACACCAACACCATATCTCAAACACATCCCTGCACACACCCCACACACCCACCAACATCCACTGATACACACCCACACTTACCATTGCACACAAACTCAACCAAATAGAATATCAATGTGACGGCATAATAAAAAGATATGATAATATGACAACATGACAGGAGAGGGAATTGCACTAAAAGGCTTTGACTACCAAATCACACCAGCCCTTCCCATCCATCCATTCCCACAAAAAATGATTCAAACCAAATCACTAGATGGACAGGAGAACACTAAGCATGATTCAGGAGTTCAGCCATGTATGGAACTGGGCTTTCCTTGAATCTTTTGGTTTTCCACCTGTAACTCTTGACTTTAGGGGGCTTTCTTAGGGTCATTGAGGATGAATAGTCAGTGGCAGGGAACCATCTGGAGAATTTTTCAGATGCATGTGCTTTGGAGGCAAACTCCTTGCAAATCTGCAGTCTACGGGAGTGTAGAGGCTCAAGATCCAGAGTTGCAAGGGAGTCGGAGTAAGATTTATACTCCTTTCCAAGGAGCAGCTTACATACACGTTTCTGAATTCTCTCCAGACGGTCCTCCTGGCTCTGAGCGAGACCTGCATGCCATAAGGGGGCTGCATACTCTAACACTGGTCTCATATAACCTTTGTAGACAGAGAGGATTTCACCTGCGTTGAGATCTGCTTCTTTAAGTTTGCGTAACATGAACATTTTTCCATTAGCTTTGGAATGCATATTGTCTACCTGGCCTTGCCATTTCAAATCATTTTGGATGATAACTCCCAGCAACTTGACTTTCTGGACTACTGCCAGGGAGTGCTCAGAGATGCGTAGATCAACATCCGGGGGATTGTTTTTACCAAAGTACACACTCATGGCTTGGCATTTACTTGGATTCAACTTAAGTTTGTTACTGACAGACCACTCATGGAGAGATTCCAAGCACTGCTGTACCTCAGTGACATCATCAATGGCTCTATTTTCACCTATTGTAAGGTCGTCAACATACTTCCAAACCTTCATTCTGTTGTTATCAAACTCAGTGAGCGCATCATTGATCATGCCTAAAAAGGCAATAGGGCCAATGATAGTGCCCTGAGGTACACCACCATGTAATTCTACCCACTCAGAGTAAGTGTTTTTGTACTTCACTCTTTGTTTCCTCCCAGAAAGGAAGTCCACCACCCACTGCACAAGGGAAGGAGAAACACCAAGCTTGAGAAGCTTTGTGACTGTGATCTTATGGTCAATTAAATCGAAAGCCTTTGAAAATCTGTTAGCACAAGTGTGCCAACATTTTTTGATTTCTCGGCCCCTGACATCAAGTGGTGATAGACATCAACAAGGCAGTGGGTGGTAGACAATCCCTTCTGGTTTCCAAACTGTCTTTGGTCTACATGGGGCTGAATGGCATCCACAATCCATTTGCAAACTCTTCCTTCAGCGACTTTCGCAAGGCACGAAGTTAGAGAAATTGGGCGCAACTTGTCGATTGAAGGCGGAGCTTGCTTGGGGATTGGGATGACATTGGCTTCCTTCCACTGGGTAGGGACAATACTTTGCTTAAGGGATGCATTGATTATATTTGCTACCGGGTGGCTCAACTCATATGCATACTCTTTAAGAAGCCGTGGTGGGATATCATCAGGACCCCCTGCTTTGGAAGCGGACAACTTACTAAGATCATGGTAGATCTCCCATGGTTGAACCATAGGCGGTGGGACAGGACTAGGTAGATATGCAGGGAGATCATTCAACTTCAATGGCTGCTGTGAATTAGAAAAACTGAAAGTGTTGATTGATGGCAGCAACACTCACATGGTCAGAAGCAGCAACATCTGGCACATTGATGGTAGTTTCAGTCTTTTTCATGTTTGCCAGGTACCTGATCTCCTTGTGCCATCGACCTGGTTCGGTCTTCTGGACTTTCCTAACCTTATTGATATTATGGGCAGTTTTGCTTTTTGATCTCTTTGATAACTCTGTTTTTGAGATCAGTCCATGTGGATTTGTCACCCTTGGCGAACGCTTTCTGCCTTTGGTTAATTAAGTTCTTGACACGGTCTGTCATCCAAGGTTTGTCATTAACATGTAACCTGACAGTTTTGACTGGAAAAAAATTGTCAATACCCTCATTAACTGTTTGATAGAAAGCGTCAGCCTTGGCCTGGACATCTGTGGCATTATACACAGTGGACCAGGTTTGACTCTGGATCCATCTACCGCATTCTTTGAGATTAGAGTCTTTGATTGGCCGAACAGTCTTAACTTGCTTGATATTAACACATTTGGAAAATTTAGGTACCCAACTGACACAATTGTGGTCACTAAGCCCAATTGGAGAACTGATGTGGGGCCGCTTGTATAACTCAGCAAAATCTGTTATGATCAAATCCAGAATTAAGTCCTCTCTAGTTGGCAAGTCAACCACCTGTGTCAATCTGTTACCTACACATAATGGTCTAATATTTGTACGATTAAAATCGCCTAACAAGATTACACCAGCTTGTGGTTTTGAGGAGCGAACATAGTCAATGGTTTCAATCAGATGAGATATCAACAAGTCCTCATGAGGAGAGTCAGGTGGGATGTAAACAGCACCAATGACTAGGTATGGAGTTCTTCTTGGTAGCTTTGGATGACTGACTAACAACCATGTGACCTCCAGCTCATTTGGGACAACCACCTCATTAATTACCTCTGCATTGATATTGTCACGCATAGATCAAAATACCACCTCCACGTCTGTGAACACGATGGTTGTTGAATACGTTGTAGCTCTCAATATTGTATTGCTCGGGTGCGGTATTAGTTTTGACCCACGATTCAGTAATTACAGCTATATCAGCATTTTCATTCTTCATAGCAACCTGTTCAAGTTCATCAGTCTTATTTAGGACCGAGCGAGCATTGGTCAAGAAAATTCTTGGCAGAAAGCTTGATTTCTTTGATGGTGGGGGCACTGTAGACTTGGGAAGGTTAACTAAAACACTAGTACGTGCAGGTGTTTGGTACCGGTGATTAACCTTAGGCCTGGACTTTGCAATCATAATAAAATTGTTGATAACGAATTTGGTTTATTTAGGGAGTGGTCACCGAAAACACCCCATATGCTAAATTACACACGTTTCATAATTATGGCTCTAAACTGCTCTAAAATGTTGTTTTTGTCCATAACTCAAAAACAGAATGTTGTATGAGCTTCATATTGCACACGATTTGAGAGGGGATTACATGATTTGCAATCATAATAAAATTGTTGATAAAGAATTTGGTTTATTTAGGGAGTGGTCACTTAAAACACCCCATATGCTAAATTACACACTTTTCATAATTATGGCTCTAAACTGCTCTAAAATGTCAATTTTGTCCATAACTCAAAAACGGAATGTTGTATGAGCTTCATATTGCACACGATTAGAGAGTAGATAATATACTTTTGAATCATAATAAAAGTGTTGATAAAAATGTTGAGTTATTTAGGGAGTGGTCACTGACAACACCTCCTATGCTAAATGACACACGTTTTGTAAATATGGCCCTCTTCTGTATGATACTGAGTCAATTTTCGTTTTTGTCTCATAACTCAAAGACACTACAAATGCATTTTTCGTACAATATCACAATGTTTTGCAGCATGTTATCCAAAATGTTTTTTGAATGTTATTAAAACGTTATGTACCCTTTATGATATAACCTAACGTGTAAAATTTACGTTTTCTCTAAAACTTGTGTTTGCTGAGTATAGGCACATCCGAGCGAATCCGAAAGATTATGATGTAACAATTTGAAACAACTCATTTCTGAATATTATTCATAACAAAATACGCTTTTGCGATGAGAAAACAATAAAGAAAAAAAGAAACAACAATTTAATACACTTAAAGAAAAAATATAGACCACCATTGGGACTCGAACCATGCACATCAGTCAATAGCCAAAAAGGTTAACAGTTTCGGAGGACTAATCCGCTTTCATTCCTTTTGCCATTGCACAAGCGAAGTAACAAGTTTTGTTCTTTTATAGTAGTCAAATGTATCGGGAAAGTGTAAATGAGATTGTATAGTAGAAATGGCAAAGTGTATCAGTTTACCATAATGACAAAATGGTCCAAAATCGACATTTTATGTTTTTAGGGCATCTCAAACGTCACTTCGTTTACATTTCTATACCAATTGAGAATGTTTTAATGCAAAAGAATGACACCTTGATCTCTTATATAAATTTGAACACTTTACCATTTTAATTGAAATAAATATATATGCGTATTTCTTTCAATTCAAAATGTATGAAGCGGATTAGTCCTCAGACTGATAACCTTTTGACTATTGACCGATGTGGTTCGAGTCCCATTGGTGGTCTTTTTTAAAAGTATATTCAATTGGTGTTTTCTTTTTTATTTTTTTCTCATCACAAAAGCGTATTTTAATACAAATAATATTCAGAAATGAGTTGATTATGCGTATTTATTTCAAATCAAATTGGTAAACTTAACTGTTAACAAATTTTATATATGAAACGAATGTTTCATTCCTTTTACAATAAAACATTTTCAATTGGTATAGCAAATGTAAGCGAACGTGGCGCCTCGTGAGATGCGGCCTAAAAACATAAAATGTCGATTTTGGACCATTTTGTCATTATGGTAAACTGATACATTTTGAAGTTTCTACTATAGGGTGCTTGCATGGAAGATCACAAAATTCAAACCATCCTAAAGACACGCTCCAGAGGACATGCAAATGCACGGAGTACAATACCAATCACTTGTTTAACTGGTTTTGATCAAAGTATCAATTCTTTGTACTCCATGCATTAGCATATCTTATGGAGCGTGTCTGAAGAGGATGATTTGAACTCATGACCTTCCGTGCAAGCACTCTATACAAGTTTACACTATCCCCGATACCTGACTACTATAAAAGAACAAAACTTGTTACTTCGATTGCGAAATGGCAGCGTGGCGTAGCGGATTAGTCCTCAGACTGATAACCTTTTGACTATTGATGTGAATGGTTCGAGTCCCAGTGGTGGTCTTTTTTTTTTTAAAAGTATATTCAATTGTGTGTTTTTTTCTTGTTTTTTCTCATCGCAACAGCGTGTCTTAATAGAAATAATATTCAGAAATGAGTTGTTTCAAATTGTTACATCATAATCTTTGTGATTCGCTCGGATATGCCTATACTCAGCATACACAAGTTTTCCAGAAAACATTTATATATGCCTATACTCAGCAAACACAAGTTTTAGACAAAACATTTACATGTTGGGTTATATCATAAAGGGTGCAAAATGTTTGAAGTTTTAATAACATTGAAAATATTTTGGAAACATGCTGAAAAACATTGTGATATTGTAAAAAATGTATTTGTAGTGTTTTTGAGTTACTGACACAAAAAACGAAATTTGACTACAGTAGAGGCATAATTACTGAAACTTGTGTAACTTAGCATAGGAGGTGTTTTCAGTGACCACTCCCTGAATAACCCAACATTTTTATCAACAATTTTATTATGATTCAAAAGGATATTATCTACTCTCAAATCTGGTGCAATATGAAACTCATACAACATTCTGTTTTTGAGTTATGGACAAAAACGACATTTTAGAGCATTTTAGAACCATGATTAAGAAACGTGAGTAATTTAGCATAGGGGGTGTTTCCATTGACCACTCCCTAAATAAACCAAATTCTTTATCAACAATTTTATTATGATTACAAAGCATATAATCCACTCTCAAATCGTGTGCAATTTGAAGCTCATACGACATTCCGTTTTTGAGTTATGAGACAAAAACGAAATGTAGATGAAATATTTTGCATTCGGTAGAGACAATCAAGGAAAAAAGTCTTGGAACGCTTATGCGTGTAAATAACGGAAAACTGTCACCCCTCTCCCCGTGCAATGTTGAGAAATGCCAATGTCTTCAGCGGTTCCCCAATGTGTTCCAACATTGCTTGATGGGGAGAGGGAAGGTAAATCATTGTTGTAGATGTCATGTTTCTTCCCAAACACAATATAGGTCATTTCCATGAACATAAGACATTTTGCACGGAATTTCGACAGAGTGTGCCAAGCGTTCCAAGGACTTTTTTCCTTGATTGTAGATAGAGGACAATTCAAAATAAAAGGTTCTGTATCATCATGCAAGCTATATATGTCACAATAAAGTAGACTGTATCACATTGTCAAGAAGTTGTTTTCCCCCAGTTTTAAAAGTTTTTATGTTAAATAGGGACAGTCCTGATTTTTGGCGGGAGACCTCTTTTGTTCAAGGCAAATTCCGATTGGTAGCCAAAATCCTCTGGATTGATCAATTTTTTGTTCACAGCAAACCCCGATTGGTCACCGAAATCCTGTACCAATCGATTGGGGCTGTTCCGTTTTGTGTCCAAACTCCCTGGCTAGGTTGTTCGTGTTCATTTTTTTTTTATTCATGTACGGGAGCAAGTATATTGACGAATGTCCTTTCCCCTAGAAAATAAAATAGAGTCAGTGGAACTTGCCCTTTCACAAATAGGGTGGGAGTAAAGTGGATGTAAGAGCGGCGAAATCGCCAAGACATCCGGTCTGAACCAGAGCAGATCAGTTCTGTCGGATCGTTCGTGGGCTAGAGACATGCGTCTGGTTTTGCTTAAAAAATGTTTCAATTTGTTTTATAGGTTTTTCATCAAAAATTTAGTGTGGGAATAACTCCACCTTGAGAGTGAAATCCCTACACAAGTTTGGTCAAACGTCGAGGAATACACCCGTGTAAAAACCGGGTCTCTAAGTTAATTGGACAGACAGTAGTTATATTACATTAATGATTACTTATTTTCCATTAATTATTACGGTTAAAAGCCCCCCCCCCCCCCGATCTTTTTGGTTCGTTTATGATGACATACTTTGTGAGATATTTCAAATTCAACATTACTATTTTTCTACTATTAAACATTTTATTCTTTCTACAATTAAATCACATTTGACATGCAGGAACTCCAACAGCAGGTGGAGAAAAACCAAAGAAGCAACGATAGGATGTGGGATGCTGCTGAAACTAGACTAAAAGAACTAGACGAAGGGAATCTGGAGCGCGACAAGCGCATCCAAAGGATGGAGAGTGGTTTTTCCGACCTTACACAAATACTGGAGCATCAGACAAAGATGCTCAGTGCCAACAACCAAGGTGGGCACAGAACATAGCAATTTTATGATGCTTTTAAATAAGGAGGGTATCTGGATTTTATTTTGCAAACCTACGCACTCACTGAATAAAGATGAAACCAACTGGTCTCCTTCAAACATTGTCTACCTTAGGATAAACTGGCATGAGTGCGCAGACCCCAGGTTTTCAACATTTCAGGATTGTTTCTGGACGGAGGTCGGGTGAAAAACGAAATTACGTTTACATGACTTTGTCGAAATTCGTCGTGTGACAAGAATGAGTGTATAGATGACTATAGAGGAAGCTTACTTATTTGTGTCTTCTATACTATCTACATGTATCATATACCATAGATAACCAAATTCAACAATATTCAATATTCAATATCCAATGCAATATCCTCACTATACAATAGGCCCCCAAAACAGAACTCCCACACCACATAATCGCAAATTGACACGAAAGCTTCATTCCATGAAGCATTTCTCTCGTATTAGATCATCATATCCCGTCCAGCTCACATTGGGCGCCCCATTCCTTTTTTAACGGAATTTTTATTTTAAAGTTTACTATTATTTTCATTTTTTTTAATTTTATTATTTTTGGGGGACAAAAAGAAAGAAAAAAGTTAGGGTTGGGCCTAATTTTAAGGTTGGTCAGATTATGCCTAATTTGGATTCGGATTCCATTGTGAGTTTCTAAAATTGCCTTATGTTGTGAAAAAGGAAGGGTAACTTATGATATGGATTGGCATGACAGATGCAACGTTATGACCCCTCCTCTTCACCCTACACCCAATGACCCCTTTTTAATCAGCGCACACCCAATGGCCTGTTTTTGAAGTTTACCCCCTTAACATTTTCATGTCTATTTTGCTACAAAAGTCCAAATTTTTCTCCAAAAAGTTACTAACCACTGTCGTTGTCAATGATACCCAATATTTAACAGCTCACACTGAATTCCAGACCAGTGGCGTACTGTGGCCGCCCCAACCCCGGGGGGCTGAAGAAAATTCAATTTTGCTGCCCCTTCCTCAACAGCCCAAAAAGGTTGACCTAATTTTTTTCTCGGTCGTTTGAAAAAGTGAAGAGCAAAAAAAAAAAAAAAAAAAAAAAAAAAAAGGTTTCAGGCGCTAGCGCCCTAAAAGCAGCACATTTTGATGTATAGTACCATTTTTTCAAATTTTTTTATGCTTTATCAAATGCTTTTACCCCGGGGGCTGGTGCCCCAAAAGCCCCCCCCCCAAAAATACGCGCATGCAGACAGCACACTGAATGACCCCTTTCAAAGAAGAAATCCTACACCGATATCCAGAGACCCCTTGAGACATACTCCGGTAGGCACAGTCACTTTCATATTCAAGTCCCCCCGGTATAAATATGGCATTGCTTTCTTATTCGTCTATTTTTCATATAATTTATGCTTACAGATATCAGGAGTCTGGTCAATGGTTTTGAAGCCTTCAAAACTGAGTTTCAAAAGCCACTTATCATTGACCAGCTCCTGGCTGACCCAGGACTATCAGTGGCCCTGTCACCACCAGCACCATCCACCACAGAATATGCCTTCGACAGCAGCAACAACATCGACTGGATACCAGCATGACCAGGGTACACAGCAAAGTACCAGGACTCAGAGTACATGCGAGTCCATGCACATGCAGTCCACTGTCACATCTCTGCCACAGTGCCCAGTTGTAGTGCCAGACTCTGCAGAGAAATACGTAAGTAAATCAGTAACAATTCTGATATAGTCCCATCAGGGAGTCCCACCCATTTTGAACTTCATTTTTGAATTTTCTCAACATGGGAGTGGGATTATGACGGGATATTACATTAACTAATCAAGTATGGGACTTTTCTTCATCAGATTAAAGTTGCAAAATATTTTGTTTTTGCATACACACAGGAAAACTATTTAATCTCGATAATTCTGAAGCTAGCATCCTTGGATGAGGAGGCATATGGCTCAATGCTTGAGGCGTTTACAGCCTATGAATCCAGAGAACTCAAGCAACAAAAACGCCTAAAGAATAATGTCCTGGCGGAGGGGAAGAAAGTGGATATGAAACCACACCACTTCTTGTCCTTCGCCATGATATAACACATGGAAACCAAGACAGAACTCTTGCAAGAGTTTGTTTGTGGCAGCCTGTTGCTTGAAGAGTTCAGGAAAGAATGTACTCTTGTTGCAAAGCAGCAGGTTGCCCAACAAGAGTTCATTAAAGTCATGGGTGTAACAGATTGGGATGAGGCAGTAAAGATATATCCTGCCCATGCAACAACTGAGGCCATGGACCGGTTTACATCTACCAACCTGGCATGGGCGAAATCTTGAGACATGGTGGACCTTTGTAGATGCTGCCAAAAAAGCAAGAGATAAAAGAGGTACGGTATTAATCCTTTCTTAACATTAATTAATCAAGTATGGGACTTTTTTTTACATCAGATTAAAGTTGCAAATTAAATCCTCATCTCGAACGACTAGAAGTGCTTGGTCTGTTACAGAAAAGAAATCACTGGTACAATATTTCATAGACAACAGCATTTCCAACTGGCCTATTCATCTTCATAACCATGAAGATGAGTGTTGGAGCAGAGCTGTTATGCAGACTATTTGTCAAAGAAATGTGGATCACGACGCACAGGAAAATCAATTGGTGGCCTGAAATTTACATTGCTTTTTCCAAAACAACTTTACAGCAGCAGATTTAGACAAGGATTTCGACATAAATAAGCTCCTTCCTGTATACAATCCACTCAAGCAGCCTACTATGAACTACTGAATTAATTCTCGGACACGACATGCACAATTTGAAAGCAAAGACAGAGAACAATACAACGTGGTCAGAAAAACATCAGAGTGAGCTGTAAAATTGATTTTGACAAGTTATAGGATATTGGGTGATTCTTTGTTTAAATTGTTCAAACAGATATTGTTAAACGCTGCCTGCAATCAGCAGAAATCCACGCTTTATCTGACGTTTGCTCTTCTATAGTATGCAAGATTATTCAAGCTCATGCTGAAGCAATAGGCTGCCCCAATAAATTTCTTTTTTATTCACTATTAACATTGTGTCCGGATGCATGGGAGTTCAGACGAAGATAAAAATAAATGAAGAGTGGCATGAGCCCGCCATTGTATGGATAGTTAAATTTCACGCTTTGACTACTAATATTAGTAGTCAAAGCGTGAAATTTTCGATATACAAGAACATATGCGGGAGGTTGCAAATGAGGGCAAAGCCGAGCCTCAACAACTGATTAATCAATTTTCGTTGGAGGAACTGCACTCTGTCCTCACCAACAACAGAGGACAGGTAATGGGTGTTTATGATGAGCTTGAATCATTTAGGCAATCACTGGATGTGCACAAACCAGCTGGCTACAGCATGGACTGTAAGACACTACTGAAGCTGTATAATGGGGAGAGAAGCTATAGATCAGTAAAGGGATTTCTTCGCAGAACTTTCTTCCCTCCCACCAAGCCAGTATGTATTGAAGAGGTTAATTAGGGCCGCCTCATCATCAAAACATTGACATCAGCTCTCACACCTACTAAATAATGAGACCAACATTGGACTGCTGTCACAGTGTGAAGTTGCAACACAAGGCAGGTAATGGATGTGTACAAACCTGCTGGCTGTAGCATGGATCGTAAGACAAAACTGTTACAGGGTACAGCTATGAGAGAAGCTATAGATCAGTATTTAAAGGGATTTCTTCCCAAAACATGTTTGAATATCACAGGATTCATTCAACTGCTGTTTGTCATCGAGTTAGTAAGCAGCAACGACGCTGATGGTTTCAGCGACAGACATCTATTAATATTGTGTCCTCCAAAAGTATGTAAAGATCAGAGGAGGAGACAACATCATGCTGTGATTACGTAATCATGCAAGCTTAATATCAATCGGTAGCGTCAAGTGACATAGTCAGTTTGCATTATGGCAGTGTTCGGGATAGACGTGTCATCACAGCACACAGACTTTCAAAATAACAACATATAAATATTCATTGCATTTTAGGCAGCAGACACACAATTAGAATTAATTGTGATAATTTCAAAGGTGGATTTACACTTTGCCGACTGGCGCACATCTCATTCCCGGGCAAATCGGCGGAAAAAAGAGGTTGTTTGATCGTTGAATCTGGTAAAGATTACGAAAATTTGAACACATACATATAGTATTAAAGATTTATGACCCAATTTTACATTTACAGTTTGCAACATGATTGAGAAATATACCACCTACATGTATGGGGTTTCCCGAGGGCAAGTCTTCAATGGAATTTGTACACACTCCAGAACTGAGTAGGCGGGAGATTGACATGCCAACTGCTAACATTTGCACACAAACTTTAATTTGCAGTTGTCAATGACACACACAGAGTATGTGTCCTTTGAGTGCATTTAAAGGGTTCAGTATATTCCTGGTTATTATCATGTTGAACCGTATAAATAATTTTTTTCCAGTATCCAGAGAACTCAAGCAACAAAAACGCCTCAATTAGAACGATGTCCTGGCGGAGGGGAAGAAAGTGGATATGAAACCACACCACTTCTTGTCCTTCGTCAGGATATTACACATGGAAACTACAATATAAGACAAAACTCTTGGAAGAGCTTGTTTGTGGCAGCCTGTTGCTTGAAGAGTTCAGGAAAGAATGTACTCTTGTTGCAAAGCAGCAGGTTGCCCAATAAGAGTTTAATAAAGTCATGGGTGTAACAGATTGGGATGAGGCAGTGAAGATGTATCCTGCCCATGCAACAACTGAGGCCATATGGACCGGTTGACATCTACCAACCTGGTGAAACAGGTGAAATCTGAGACATGGTGGATCTTTGTAGATGCTGCCAAGAATGCAAGAGAAAAAGAGGTATTAATCATTTCTTTATATTAATCAAGTATATGGGACTCTTCTTCAGATTAAAGTTGCAAAATAAAAATCCTCATGCATCTCAAACGACAAGAAGAGCCTGGTCTGTTACAGAAAAGAAATCACTGGTACAATATTTCATAGACAACAACATTTCCAACTGGCCTATTCATCTTCATAACGATGAAGATGACTGTTGGAGCAGAGCTGTTGTGCGGACTATTTGTCTAAAAAATGTGGATCACAACGGACAGGAAAATCAATTGATGGCCTGAAATTTACATTGTTTTATCCAAAAAAACTTTACAGCATATTTAGACAAGGATTTCCACATAAACAAGCTCCTTCCTACATACAATCTACTCAATCAGCCTACCATAGACTGCTGAAGTTGCTTCGACACAACGTGCACAGTTTGAAAGCAAAGACAGAAAACAATACAATGTGGTCTGAAAAACATCAGAGTGGGCTGTAAAATTGATTTTTATGAGTTATAGGATTTTGGGTGATTCTTTGTTTAAAATGTTCAACCAGATATTGTTAATACGCCGACTGCAATCAGCACAAATCCACGCTTTATCTGAAGTTTGCTCTTCTAGTATGCAAGACTATTCAAGCCTTCATGCTGAAGCAATATAGGCTGCCCCAATGAATTTTTTTTTATCTGCTCTTAACTGAAGTGGACCGATGCATGGGAGTTCAGACGAAGATGAAAATAAATGAAGAGTGGCATGAACCCGCCATTGTATGGATAGTTATTAGTAGTCAAGGCGCGAAAAGGAGAGAAGAAACCCCAGCTTGTTCACGTCTCTTAAAGCCAATTTTTAATATCCAAGAACATATGCGGGAGTCTGCAAATTAAGTGAAGGCAAACCCAAGCCTCATCAACTACTGATTGATCAATTTTACTTTGAGGAACTGCACTCAAGTGTCCTCACCAACAACGGAGGGCAGGTAATGGGTGTGTACGATGAGCTGGAATCATTTTGGCAATCACTGGATGTGTACAAACCAGCTGGCTGCAACATGGACTATAAGACACTACTGAAGCTGTATAATGGGTACAGCTGGGAGAGAAGCTATAGATCAGTAACGGGATTTCTTCCTTGAACATGTATTAATATCGCAGGCTTCATTCATCCCTTCTTTTATCTCGATCTTTTATAGGTGGCAGTTGGCCGAGAAGACTCACTGGCAGTCGTGCTGGGAATATGTAGGGCTATGTTTGGCCTATCAATGGCAGTGGCAGGGCCTCATTACCTTCTTAGAACACTGAGAGGTCCTGTGATAGACGAAGAGAGTCTGAAGATATATAACACAGCCAACAGGTCACACAGAATGCATTTTTGCTGGGTAAGACTGTAGTGTTGTCCCCATACACAAGTTTGGTAAAATTAATAGAATTGAGAAAATAAATAAATATAAATGCTGCTCTAATATTATTATTTCATGTAACGCATCCATGCAAACGGATTAGTCATTTTATCATTGTTTGTTTTGCTTACACTTTTTCTTCTTGGGTAATCATTTATCAACTCCACATCATACTTCATGAATATTGGCTGGGGAGGGTGCACGGAGGTAGAGGCTGGGGAGGTTGCAGCGGAGGTAGAGGCTGGGGAGGTTGCAGCGGAGGTAGAGGCTGAGGAGGGTGCAGCGGAGATGGAGACTGGGGAGGGTGCAACTGAGGTGGAAGATGCAGCAAAGATGGAGGCTAGGGAGAGTGCAGTGGAGGTGGAGGAGGTGGAGGGTAGCAGAGCAAAGAAGCAGAATGCACACAATGGTAAGTTGCACATTACAGTAAGATATTTTATTGCCCCCCCCCCCTCATTTGCATCGCGATGGGGACTATGAAATGGGCTCTATATGTTTGTGTGTGTGGTAAAAATGTTTAGTAAAAATATGAACCCCTGCCCAAGGATGTGAGCCAGAACACAATGTTTGCTACTCCAACTATAGCTTTACCCTGTTTTCTCAGCAGGAAATGTTCAAACACAGCAAGATGGTGAACAAACCAGCAACCAGTCCAACACTTTGTTTGAAACATGGTGGAGACAGTTGGATTCAACAACAATAACGATCCATGTCATAGAAGTGCATGTCAGTTTATATCCATTGGGGTAAGTAGAATGGAGATCCTGGTTTTGGTAAGATTACATTACTTTGGCTACCAATAGATTAGCTCAAAGTTAAAGATGCCATTGGACCAAGGTTCAATGCTTGTGCTCTTTGTAGATGGGTCTGAGTACAAGTCTTGGTATTCAACTGATAGAATAGTTGATGACTGTGACATTGGCTGTCTCCTTCACGTATTTGTCGAAGGTGATTATGCCATCACAAAGCAAGCTAACCAGAGTCTCTTAAATCCATAATTTATGTCTATATTTTCTTCAGACTTTCAATACCATCATTATCTTCTGGTATTATGTATAATTATTTTATGCTAAAGTATATTTCAAGACATAAGATAAAATATCCAACTCATAGATTCACGCCAACGGTAAAGCTGAATTTATACTCTATCGCTTTTTCAGAATTTTAAGTGATTCTCAAGATGCCATTCAAGGCTTTTACTGGGACAACTCCCAAAGCACACTCCACCCAGTAGCTTTAAACTACATTACACCGCCTTAATATGAGCGCAATATCCAATCAACTGAAGCATGACAATAACACAGTTCAGGATGTTGTGATGAGATATGTTCGCAAGGTGCTGCCTGGAATAAAACACAAAGTATTTCAGTGATGGTGCTGCCAGTCAATATAAGAACTTCAAAAACTTCATCAACCTGTGCCTTCACAAGACAGATTTTGACATCGGTGCCGAGTGGCATTTTTTCGCGATGTCACATGGCAACAATGAATGCAATGGAATAGGAGGTACCCCAAAACGCTTAGCTAGTCGGGCAAGTTTGCAAAAGAAAATGAATACTCAGAACATACTCTGGTGCATACATAAAGTGGAATCGCAAACTAGGTGATGGGGTATTAGACACGGGCCAAAATAAAGCCACAGAATTCTATATATCTGCCCATACATTACTGGTTTATAGAGTATTCATCTTGTAAACTGTTGCAAGGACATGGGAGTAAACATATCATCTTGGATAGACTAAAACCAACCAAAGTTATCACGATGAAGCACAGAGCTTGTACTTCATGGTTGAGGAAACAGAATTAACACTCGGAACATACTCTGGTACATACATAAGTGCCATCGCAAAAGTAGGTGATTGAGTCCTCTTGTGGAAACCAAGGGCCATAATAATCCCATACTCAAGGACGATATTCTACCCCTGCCCATATACACATACTACGGGCTGGTTTGCGGATCTCCCCAGCCTATATTATCAAAGACTACTTGTGATCAGGGGGTGGTATTGAAAAGCAAAGAAGCCATGAGTCGTGATCGAGGGGTCTACATGTAGCGATCAGTCCCCGAGTCAGTTTTACCAGGGTATTGTTTCACATCCCTGGATTTCAACTAACCCCACTCGGTCGGCTCCCATACTGGGATGCCTAAGGAAGGCCGTTAACGCCATAACGTTATACTTTTAGCATTATGCAGTAATATAATACAGTATGTGGCTTCGGGTGGATATGGTCTTGAATCAAGACTTGTATGATAATAAATGTATGTTGTTGTTATTTCCAGGATCTGTGCTTCCAGTATCACCGCCGGGAACCCGTGTATCCGCAAGTTCATTTGGAAATAGCACAGGTATGGTTGGTCGTTATTACTAAAGTGTTATTATTAATTTTATTAATATTTAAGTGACGGCGCCTATTCGCCCCTTTCATGGATCTGCCATCTTGCTACCAAAACAAGGTTTTGTAGGTATAAATTTGTTTTGATATGACCGTGCGATTGGCAAATACAATTATGCATCATTTTGTTATCAATTCACCATGGGAAAGAATATTCACATAAATGATATATTATAGACGATATCTTTGTTACAAACAATTCAAATGAAAATTATCAATTTCTCCTTATCATGGATGTCAATGCATTTCATATTTACTGTGTTTGAGTAACAAAATCTAATTACCGTACTGACGCGAGTATAGTCCCACCTTCGAGTAAAGTCCACCCCAAATTTTCGAAAAATTCAGAAAAAAAAAAAAAAAAAAAAAAAAAAAAAATTTGTAATTAAGTTATTTATTTTTTCGGCTTTGAGTGTCCCAGGACCTAGACCTAAATGCTAGGATCATTCATGGTTGACCTAAAAAAAAAAAAAAAAAAAAATTTCAAGATGTTTTGTATTTTTAATATGAAAATTGATACTTGGTATTCATGTCATAATCTATTAATGATTTCAAAATGCATTCAAATTCAATGCATTTTGAAATCATTAATAGACTATGACATGAATACAAATTATCAATTTTCATATTAAAATACAAAATATCTTGAATTTTTTTTTTTTTTTTTAGGTCAACCATGAATGATCCTAGCATTTAGGTCTAGGTCCACTACAAAACCGAAAAATAAAAAATTTAAAAATTTAAAAAAAAAATATATATTTTTTTTTTTTTTTGAAATTCGAGTATAGTCCCACCCCCCAATTTTGAAAAATGTTCACCCAAAAACGGGGTGGGACTATACTCGCGTCAGTACGGTAATAGTAGGCCTATGCCTAGTTAATCTATTTTATGTTTTTGGTTGTATTTTAAATAATTGTGTTTTATACTTTATTTGTATACTTATTTGTGTCCGTTGCTTGACCATATCTTGTCAACAAAATCTGATTAAAAAAAATATTGCCCTGTGATGACATCATGTAATAATTAAACCCCGACAACACCAACATGTTAAATGTATGTTGCTGTTCATGTTATTTCCAGTGACACCAATTCAGACAGCGAAACCTTCAAGTATCACCGCCGGGAACCAGATCTATGAGTCCTGCTAGAAGCAGCACAGGCAGGGTTGGTCGTCCTTTATTTATTCACGGGGATTTCTAGCTAAAACTATATTTAAGGTTTTAAAAAGTGAGGGGGGCACAGGTCTTGTTGAGGGGGCACAGGTCCTGTTTCCCCAGACTGTTTCAGCTCAATCACTTCGCTAACCATAATAGGCAGACTGAGTGCTAATTTCCCCTGACTGACTGACAATGCCCCCCCCCCCCACTTTTGCACGCCACTTAGTGAGAGAGGACGATATAGGATGGGTGGGCACGCGAGAGAGGGAGAGCCGTAGCGAGAGGGAGAATGATAAAGAATTTAGTGAACCAACATGAAGAGATACAAGCTAAGGTAGAGAGAAAAATGGGGGAAGTGCAGAATATTTTTAAACAATTCAACCACATTGGTATTTTCTGTCTTTAGGTGTGACTGACTTCTTTCCTGCAGGTAGAAAACATGACAATGGCCATGTTGTGCCAACGCCAGCAAATGCAGAAATGTCTGTAAGTATTACACGTGGTTGAGGTTTCATGCAGGGATTTTAACTGTCATTTAAAAGACTAATATTAATGTGTTAAGGGATGGGCTATGAGCGTGTGGACAGTATTTATTTTGGGACATTAGAGCACATCAGACATATCGAATTGCATTCTGAATTGAAGAATGTCCTTCTGATATCAAATAATTTTGATTTTTGAAATTAGCAATTTAATACACATTTTATGGCAAATCATTAAAATTGATATTTTTGATATTTAACAGTACTCGAAAGTAAACTTTATAAATCTGATGATTTATACTTAAAGTGTATGTAGGTGGGATGAAAAGCGGACGATCAATTGAAGATTTTGACCTTTCGTATAGAATATATGGATTTTTTTTCCAAAAACACCCAAAAAAATAGGTCTTTTGGGGGAAAAAATCCATATCTTCAATATAAAAGGTCAAAATTTTCAATTGATCGTCGGATTTTCCTCCCAGCTACATACACTTTAAGAATATATCATTCGATTTATATAATTTACTTCGAGGACTGTTATATCAAAAATTTGAAAAATATCACATTTTTATAATTTGTCATAAAATTTGTATTATATTCTGATTTTTAAAAAATGAAAATTATTTGATATAAAAAGACATGATTCGTATTCAGAATGCAATTCGATAGGTCTGAGGTGCTCTCATGTCCCAAAAAAAATACTGTCGAAACACAATAATCGCTCATTTTAGATCCCTTAAAAGACTAATATTAATGTGTTAAGAACTGATCCAGTTTCCAGTTACTGTCTCATTCAAATTTTCAGTCCTTGTATCTCAACTCTGATTAATTAAATGAGTATTTTGGAAGGTGGTGCAGGATAATGTAAAAGCTTCTATTTTCAGATTAGCAGTAGGCCTCTATTACTAAAATAACAACTGAGATACATGTAGATATACCATAGAATTACGTCTACAAGCATATATGCCCCTAAACAAAAGGTTTTTTTGATGGACAAAGGCAAATACCGTCCACAAAAACATTACAATTGATTGGTTTTACAATAAGACATGTTTGTATCAGTAATATAGCAGTTTAAACTCCACATAATAACTTTGCGGAGTGTGTTTGCCTCTTATCTCTTTTGTCAAACCCCTCATTTACTTGAGACAAGGTTTTACGGTATGGTTTATTTTTGTACCCTACAGGCATGTGAAGTTAAAGTCTATTACTTTTAAATCAAAATATTTTTCTTTTCTTACGCAGGGTGTCTTAACCAGACTGTCAATGATAGAAGGTACAATGGAAAGGCAAGAGGAGCGGATTTCCAGCATAAAAGGTTTTAGAGATGCGTTAAAAGGTGCATTTACACTATTGTTGTAACTAGTTGGTACATGCAAACTTGTTGTTGGTAAGCTTGCTTGTTGGTAATCTTGTGAGTGACGGCCATGCACAAAACTTGTTGTTAAGCTACTTGTGAATTGCCAAAAAACAACTTTATGTCGAACATGAGATCAAAGATCAAAATTTGCTAAAAATACAAAATATGCCACTCATGAAAAACTTGGGTGAAAAGGTGCTTGTTCAACAGGAAGTGCACAATCACTATGGAAGATGGCTTTTCTTGCTCTGGTTGGAAAGTGTGTAAGGATGTTAGGCTGCTGGATGCTGCAAAGTCGAAGAGCCAGGTACAAGTCACCCACAAGGCTGAAAGATGGAGTGCAACTTTTGAAGGCATTGAAAAAACAAAAAAAAAAAGGAACTGTGATGTCCATGTATCATATGTGTTTAATGGGCAGGTTTTGTTTGGTACCCTGCAAGCTTTCCTGCATTATGATAATGTTTACATGGCAGTTATATAAACAACACCAGTCAGGAGCAGCTTCTACCACACATGAAGCCAGTGAAATCACAACGGTATGTTGAATTCATTTTTATAATTGTACATGTTGCATATGAAATACAATCTGTTGTTATTCACGAGGGTGCAAGTGTGCATATGTACAACCGCATCTGCACAGACCACTGCAGCAGTCGCCACTGCAGCAGTCACCACTCACCACTGCAGTCACCACTGTAGCAGTCACCACTGCAGCAGTCGCCATTGCAGCAGCCGGGGACAACAACCGGGGTAAGTGTCAATGGGAAATCAAGCTTTAAATTGTTGATAAAGATCTGTAACAGAGTTGTCATATTTTAGCGATAATGAAATGAAGGTGGGGGATTTGAAAGCTGCCCCGTTAACCTGCTGCAACAACTTTTTCAATGCATTTGCATTTTTTAATGACAAAATAGGTTATATAATTGGCAAAAATGTGTATTTTTTTGTTCAATTAGTAATATTGATGCATAAAGCTTTCAAAGTTTCAGTGGTGCCTATAGCAGATATTGACTTTTCTCGTAACTTTGTGCTTTTGGTACTACAGTTTTAGTGCACTTGAATCTACTGTCTGAGCTGCATACATGTTCAATTTAAGAATTGATTTTTAAATCGGGCTTTAATATGACTGTTACGGAAAAAGTTATGTTACTAATATCTTTCACAAGCTATATAATGGTAGGTTTAAGAGATTTATCAATTGTATTTTAAATAATGTACCATGTCTGTAGCAGAGACTGGTCCTCACTACCCAATTTGGGGAAAAGTTCAATTTTGCCAAAAAATTGAACTTGTGGTACATTGATGGGTCCAAAATTCAAATTTCTTGAAATATTGGTATATTTATAGGTCCACCTGCAAATTCTCTCAAAAATTCTCTCCAGCTTCCACGCTCCACATTTTCCTGCTCAAATTTCTAGGCAGTCAAAATTGGAACACAAGCTAAATTAATGTTAACACTGATCAATAGAACCATTGTATCAATTGTTAAATTAATATTTTGTCATTCTTTTTCAACTTCAGCTCATACCACCAGCTGCCTTGAACTTATGAAGGCGGCTTTAGAAGAAACAGATGACCGCAAGGCAACAAAGGCACTATTAATGTGCATGTTTGGAAAAGAAGTCCTGGCCACACATACATTTCGTGCAAGTGCTAGGAAGCCAGCCCTAGACCGAACTAAAACTAGTGCCATTATTTGTAAGTATAAATTGACCATTTTCTATAAAACCCAGCAAACACAAAAACATATCATGTTGCAAACAGTAGAAGCAAATGATACATCTATGTCCAGTACCGTTTTACTATGGTGCACCATCCCATATCACCTGGGAAGCATGGAAATGCCAAGGAGAATGAACCATACTTTCCTACTTCTATGAGCACAAAATCCCAAGTGAAATCAGCCATCAAATCAAGGAAAGGACACAAGGAAATATACCATGATGTGTTCACTAACATATAGGTGGTATGTCAAAGTCATGTGCAGCCAGCGATTTGCCAAGATGTACGGATCAAATCGGCTATGAGAGGAAAAAAACACAAATGAAAACGATGGGAATGAATTTCGCAACTTCCTGCTAAAAAGCTGTGAGTGTGAGGAAATTCTTAACTTTGAAGCGACTCCCAACCCTAGAGCAGTTGTTGGTACTAAATTCAAAATGCAAAATATTGTAGACAATTGCTACGATCCTGTCGATTTCTCTATCTTATACGTGGATACAACCTACCATGTTGGCAAATTTTACATCACTACAACCACCTATAGGAAAGTGGTAGACAAGACAAAGGACACTCACCCATACTTTCCAGGCCCTGTATGTACTGATGCATATCAGCCTAAGTGAACGTAATTATGTTTAATTCGGGCATGCCCTAGAAGAAGTAAAGCAGGACATTGAGAGGATCTTGGCAATAAGATCTGATCGTGACAGGGCTCTGCAAAATGGACTATGCAGATTGTTTACTGTGGCACGAATGTTGCCCTGCACAAAGCATGTACATGACGATATTAAAAGGAAAATGAGAGATCTAGGTATGACAACCTCCATGAGAGAAGAATGAAAAGTTGAGAAAGATTGAGCTAATAGATACCCTAAGTGCCGAGGAGTTTGACACAATGCTGCACGAGGTGCGAAACAAGTGGCCTAGCGATTTTTTAGGTATTTCATAGGAGCCATTGCATTAGACATGCGTACAGGGATGATCCCTGTATGAAGAAGAGCATGTGGCATTGGGGACAAGTGCTTTTATAATAATGCATCAGAAGGGTTCCAGGCCAAAATAAAGGGACAAATTTCTAGACATGACAAAATCAGGTAAAGCGGAATGATGTACTTGGTCAGATTTTGTAGACATCTACATCAAGTGCAGCAGGTCCTTCAGAATACATATGCTGCAAGCTATCATCTCTACCATTGCTTTTATATTTTACTCAAAAGGTTATGTACATGATCTGTTGGTCACAACTACAGAGTAGGTGATGAAAGGTGTGAGAAATATAAAGTCAACTTTCACAGCACTGCTCAACGCACCAGAACCTCTTGCTGGCAGCAGAGAGCGCCCATCAGTAGAAGATGCACTTGAGAGACAAGCTAGCAGATTTGCTTCGCCAGGCCTAAGCATTATTATTTCTTAATAATCAAACCGCAGTACTTGTGACATGAAGAGAGACATTGACAACTTGAAAAAGTACAACGTAGAGCAACAAAAATTGTTCCATCACTGCGAGATCTGCCATATGACACAAGATTACGCATACATGTAGGAATTATGTGAATGGATAGCAGTGACTCAGAAGCCATTGTATATAGCTATGTTTAAAGGGCAGCATGATTTGTAGCTGGAACTTAAGATCCCCATTTGGATATCCTTTGGACAGGAGAGAGACACTATAAGGTGTAGTCATCAGTGGAGAAAATGGACTGACTGGCAAGATAACCAGTAATTAGATATAACTTTAGATGCTGCGGTTTCAAAAAATAATTGATGAAGACCATTGTCAAATTATGGATGACGTTATAGTTTCATCTTTGAAGGACAACTCTAACGATCAAGTGTACCACAGTATTGAAACAGAACATGTGAAGTATGAATTTTTTTTTTTTTATTTTTTTAAAAACTTTGGACCTTTGTAGATGCTGCCAAGAAAGCAAGAGAAAAAAGAGGTATTAATCATTTCTTTATATTTATATCGATATACAAGAACATATGCGGGAGGCTGCAAGTGAGGGCAAAGCTAAGCCTCACTACCGATTGATCAATTTTCATTTGAGGAACTCCACACAGTACTCACTAACAACGGAGGGCAGGTAATGGGTGTGTACGATGAGAGTCATTTTGGCAATCCCTGGATGTGTACCAACCAGCTGGCTGCAGCATGGACTGTAAGACACACTTCTGAAGCTGTATAATGGGTACAGCTGGGAGAGAAGCTACAGATCAGTTAAGGGATTTCTTCCCTCCCACCAGGTCAGTATGTACTGAAGCTCAATTACATGTAGGGCCGCCTCATCATCAAAACATTGACATCAGCTCTCACATGTCTCAATTGCAACCTACTAAATAATGAGAGCAACATTGGATTGCTGTCACATAGTGTGAAGTTGCAACGCAAGGCAAGTAATGGGTGTGTACAATGAGTTAGAGCCATTTTGGCAATCCCTGGATGTGTACAAACCTGCTGGCTGCAGCATGGATCGTAATAGGGCGTAAAAGGTAAAAAGAGAGTAGGACATTTTAACCTTGTGGCAACATATTGGACACATAGAAATCATGATTTTTTAAACAGTAGAAGCAGAGAAATAGAAAGACATGGCCATGTCCAGTACTGTTTTACTGGTGCACCACATCCCATATCACCTGGGAAGCATGGAAATGCCAAGGAGAATGAACCATACTTTCCTACTTCTATGAGCACAAAATCCCATGTGAAATCAGCCATCAAATCAAGGAAAGGACCAAAGGAAATATATGTGTTCACTAACATGGGTGGTATCTTAAGGTCATGTGCAGCCAGCGATTTGCCAAGATGTACGGATCAAATCAGCTATGAGAGGAAAAAAAACACAAATGAAAACGATGGGAATGAATTTCGCAACTTCCTGCTAAAAAGCTGCGAGTGTGAGGAAATTCTTAACTTTGAAGCGACTCCCAACCCTAGAGCAGTTGTTGTATTGATAGAATACTTGTAGAAGAAATATCATACCTTCAATACATTTTTATAATTTGTAACCATGTGGGAACATATGTACAGTTTTTGTGCACCGTGTAATTTCTCTGTTCGATCTTTTACTATAGGTGGCAGTTGGCCGAAACGACTCACTGGCAGTCGTGCTGGGGAAGTGTAGAGCAAAGTTTAGCCTATCAATGGCAGAGGCAGGGCCTCGTTATCTTCTTAGAACACTGCGAGGTCCTGTGATAGATGAAGAGAGTCTGAAGATATATAACACAGTCAACATGCACTTTTGCTGGGTAAGACTGTAGCGTTGTCCCAATACACAAGTTTGGTAATATTAATAGAATTAATAATTTATTGTAGTCAACTACTTACCTAGAATTTGAAATAAGCCCTATTGGAGTGCAATTTGCACCCCAAAAGGTGCCTCTTGAGATACAACTTTAAAAGGGCGTGTAAAATTGCGATACCACATTTGCTAACTTTGTGTTGATTCTCTGATTGCTCTGCGTCAGATGAAATTGCAAGGTTAAAAGACTGTGCTCACCTGGCTGCGTTTTGCTATCAATGATCACAAAGTGGTAATGAATGATCGCTAAACTTAGGTATAGAATCTTAAGTATAGCATATAGCCAACACACATTTTTCAGGTATTTTGTTGATGATAATAGTTTCTCCGATACGTCTATGACATAAGAGATTATATGCCAAAACAGTATGCCATAAGAGATGTATTAATTATGGGCCAAAACAGGAAATGGGACGAGGCTAGGGTGCAATGGTTGACCACATTTGTAGAGATACATGTAACTTGGAGCCCATGCAGTTATGAATGTGTTTGGCTTAGGGAGAGAGGGTGAATTTCCACCCTGATGAGAACAAAACTTGCAAAAGTGGATGGAATTTACAACTGGAGATGTTCAAACAAAGAATGGCCCGATTTACTGGTAAATGAATACATGTTCTATAGATACATCTCGTCAATTTTAAGTATAGAATATAGCTAACACACATTTTTCAGGAATTTTGTTGATGATAATAGTTTCTCCAACACTTCTATACATGCCATAAGAGATGTACTAATTATGTGCCAAAACAGGAAACTGGACGATTGGTTCAATGCATGGTTGACCACTTTTGGAGAGATGACATAGAGCCCAGTTATGAATGTCTCTGGCTGGGAGAGAGGGGGGAATTTCCACCCTGGTGAGAGCAAAACTTCCAAACATGGATGGAATTTACAACTGGAGAGATATTCAAACAAAGAATGGCCTGATATGAATACATGTCCCATATATCAATATAGACAACACACATTCTTCAGGAATTTTGTTGATGATAATAGTTTCTCCGATACGTCTATATATACCATAAGAGATGTATTAATTATGTGCCAAAACAGGAAACGGAACAAGGCTAGGGTGCAATGGTTGACCACTTTTGGAGAGAGGGCGGGGGGGGGGGGGGATTTCCACCCTGATGAGAACTTCCAAACATGGATGGAATTTACAACTGGAGATGTTCAAACAAAGAATGTCCCGATTTACCAACTACATCCAACAACATCCCTTTAAGGAACTGGACCGAATTGAGGAGAATCAATTTGAAATTAAGCAAATGCTCAAGAAGATTCACCAGTACATCTGGGGATGTAGATGAAATGGAGAACCCTGCTGATTCAATAGATGAAATAATGGAGATGAATTCCAAACTCCGCAATGATGTATTAATCATTTCTTTATATTTGTATCGATATACAAGAACATATGCGGGAGGCTGCAAGTGAGGGCAAAGCTAAGCCTCACTACTGATTGATCAATTTTCATTTGAGGAACTCCACACAGTACTCGCTAACAATGGAGGGCAGGTAATGGGTGTGTACGATGAGTCATTTTGGCAATCCCTGGATGTGTACGAACCAGATGGCTGCAGCATGGACTGTAAGACACAACTGAAGCTGTATAATGGGTACAGCTGGGAGAGAAGCTACAGATCAGTTAAGGGATTTCTTCCCTCCCACCAGGTCAGTATGTACTGAAGCTCAATTACATGTAGGGCCGCCTCATCATCAAAACATTGACATCAGCTCTCACATGTCTCAATTGCAACCTACTAAATAATGAGAGCAACATTGGATTGCTGTCAATAGTGTGAAGTTGCAACGCAAGGCAGGCAATGGGTGTGTACAATGAGTTAGAGCCATTTTGGCAATCCCTGGATGTGTACAAACCTGCTGGCTGCAACATGGATCGTAATAGGGCGTAAAAGAATGGGCGTAAAAGGTAAAAAGAGAGTAGGACATTTTAACCTTGTGGCAACATATTGGACACATAGAAATCATGATTTTTAAACAGTAGAAGCAGAGAAATATAAAGACATGGCCATGTCCAGTACTGTTTTACTGGTGCACCACATCCCATATCACCTGGGAAGCATGGAAATGCCAAGGAGAATGAACCATACTTTTCTATGAGCACAAAAGCCCAAGTGAAATCAGCCATCAAATTACAAGGAAAGGACCCAAGGAAAAATACCATGTGTTCACTAACATGGGTGCTATGTCTAGGTCATGCGCAGCAAGCGATTTGCCAAGATGTAAGGATCAATGCTAAAAAGCTGTGAGTGTGAGGAAATTCTGAACTTTGAAGCGACTCCCAACCCTAGAGCAGTTGTGGGTACTAAATTCAAAATGCAAAATATTGTAGACAATTGCTGCGATCCTGTCGATTTCTCTATCTTATGCGTGGATACAACCTACCATGTTGGCAAATTTTACATTACTACAACCACCTATCAAAATAGGAAAGTGGTAGACAAGACAAAGGACACTCACCCATACTTTCCAGGCCCTGTACTGATGCATATCAGCCTAAGTGAACGTAATTATGTTTAATTCGGGCATGCCCTAGAAGAAGTAAAGCAGGACATTGAGAGGATCTTGGCAATAAGATCTGATCGTGACAGGGCTCTGCAAAATGGACTATGCAGATTGTTTACTGTGGCACGAATGTTGCCCTGCACAAAGCATGTACATGACGATATTAAAAGGAAAATGAGAGATCTAGGTATGACAACCTCCATGAGAGAAGAATGAAAAGTTGAGAAAGATTGAGCTAATAGATACCCTAAGTGCCGAGGAGTTTGACACAATGCTGCACGAGGTGCGAAACAAGTGGCCTAGCGATTTTTTAGGCATTTCATAGGAGCCATGCAGAAGACATGCGTACAGGGATGATTTTACCTGTACGAAGAAGAGCATGTGGCATTGGGGACAAGTGCTTTTATAATAATGCATCAGAAGGGTTCCAGACCCAAATTAAGGGACAAATTTCTAGACATGACAAAATCAGGTAAAGCTGAATGATGTACTTGGTCAGATTTTGTAGACATCTACATCAAGTGCAGCAGGTCCTTCAGAATACTTATGCTGCAAGCTATCATCTCTACCATTGCTTTTATATTTTACTCAAAAGGTTATGTACATGATCTGTTCTGAGTAGGTGATGAAAGGTGTGAGAAATATAAAGTCAACTTTCACAGCACTGCTCAACGCACCAGAACCTCTTGCTGGCAGCAGAGAGCGCCCATCAGTAGAAGATGCACTTGAGAGACAAGCTAGCAGATTTGCTTCGCCAGGCCTAAGCATTATTATTTCTTAATAATCAAACCGCAGTACTTGTGACATGAGAGACATTGACAACTTGAAAAAGTACAACGTAGAGCAACAAAAATTGTTCCATCACTGCGAGATCTGCCATATGACACAAGATTACGCATACATGTAGGAATTATGTGAATGGATAGCAGTGACTCAGAAGCCATTGTATATAGCTATGTTTAAAGGGCAGCATGATTTGTAGCTGGAACTTAATATCCCCATTTGGATATCCTTCGGACAGGAGAGAGACACTATGTGGTGTAGTCATCAGTGGAGAAAATGGACTGACTGGCAAGATAACCAGTAATTAGATATAACTTTAGATGCTGCGGTTTCAAAAAATAATTGATGAAGACCATTGTCAAATTATAGATGACGGTATAGTTTCATCTTTGAAGAACAACACAAATGATCAATTGTACCCCAGTATTGAAACAGAACATGTGAAGTATGAATTTTATTGCAAGACTTTTCAAATTGGAGTAAAAACTTACAAATGACCAATGCAGACAATCCTGATGAAGTTTCACCCACAATGAAGCAAAACACTCAGTGAGTATGAAAAGCATGCTAAACTGAAGCAGCTACGGGAAGGGCAGACCTCTGAGACTTTGGGCTCCATGTTCTTAATGCGCCCCTGCACGATTATGAACTTATTTTTTTGTGAGCCAGTCTTAGCAGCACTCAGAAGGTACTAATTCTGCACCCGTAAATGATGGGCACTAATCAGACGAGGCATGATTGATTGATTTAGGGTACGGCACAGGACCCTTAACATGCTTAAAGGGACCATTGAAAGAAAAACACATTTGGTATCAAAATAAAGCTAATAACATATAGAATCCATTTCTAAAATGACAAACGCAATTTTCCTTTATTTTACCCCCCAAATCAGCAAATAAAGACAAAGCGCCCAATGTCGCGTCGTTCCGCCCAATTCATATGTGCAGAGACACGCGGCAACCCCTGTGACGTCAAAGTGGTTATCATTTCCGCTGCATGGCAACACTGCATAGTCCAGACTTGGTCCTAAACCGAGGGTAAACCAACGCATGAACGTGTTCACAGCAATGAACTTTTATGTGCCTTTTAGGCCTAACAAGTATATTAAAAATGATATTATAATATAAATTACAAAGCTACAATGACTTCTATGATAGGCCTATATATAAATTCTAGCTAGGCCTACAAAATTGGCCAACAGCGGGGAAACATACCGGTAAGCAAGTTAGGCCTAGGCTAGGCCTTCATCATGACAAAGTCAAAGCTGTCAGTGCTAGCTGCTCGGCGTTAGAGTATCATTTGTTTTGACTGAGGCATTCTGATATAGCAACTCTTTACTTATATTTCCTCTGAAATATCTGGTGATGATAGAAAAGAGAAGGCAATGATGTTTCGGGTTAGCCCATGACATGCGACTTAATTTCTTTAGGCCTAATTAGCCTACCTCCTGGGCGTGCGGCCTAGGTTAGGCCATATAAAATTAATATTTTGGTTCTCGTCCAGAGGATTTTCATGAATTGATGAGGGAGGGAGGTGTTTTTTTTCAGTGTAAAATCAGCATTGTCTGCAGTTTTCGGTCTTTTCCAACAGTGCTCGAGGAAACGATGACGCACTTTTTTTTGTCAAATGTGAGATTCTGAGGATAAAGCCCCTAGAGTAGGCCCTACCACAAAAAGACTTGGAAGTGGTCCTTGTTCTCTAATAAACTTATTAGGCCTATGTATGAAAAATTCATAAATCATTCCAAAGTCTAAAATAATTGAAAAATTTATTTTTAAAAAAATCTGACAAATCCCAGAAATTAAGGAGGGAGGGGACGAGAACCAAAACATTAATTTTATACGGCCTTAACCGCCAGGCCTAAAACGCAAGCCGATCCTGACTCCGAAGTTTGGAAGCTGAATTGCGAGTGATTAAAGTGTGTTGCTTGTTACAGCGCTTTGAACCCTCCGAGATCTGGGAAAAGGCGTTACCATGTTAAATAACGCCATATATAAAAGCCGAAATTTATTTTTATTTATTTTTAAAAGCCTATGAGATCGAGAAATGAGAAACAAATTTGAAGATAAAGAACCACGAGAGGAACATATAAAGGCCACTCCAAACAATTATATGAACAATATTTACTGTCAGCCTTTAGTTTACGTTATGGAAATGCTTATAGGCCTGATCCAATCTCAACTCCCACTGATACTTAAAAGTGCAAAGTGTCCGAGCGTTTTATCAAAGGTAGGCCTACAGTTACAAAGTTTATGTTGATTGGGTAAATCTTGTAAAATACAGCGCGCCTGGCTGGATATTTTGTTTTTAGAAATGACTGACATCAATTTCGCATAGCCTAGGCCTACCCGGACCTAACCATCCATGGATTAAAATAAGTGTAGGCCTATAATATTTCCCATTTGATGTTTGTAGCATATATAGGCTTTTTGAAGGCCTATGTGTGTTTATGGGCGCTCCTCGTAATTTATTTCAAGAAGAGCTTGCATGTCATGTTCTTCTGAACCAAGTTCTTCATCTGCCGTTCAGCTACTGCCCAGTGCCAACGGCTCAAATAATATTGGCAAGTCTCCCGTATAAGACATGGTAGGCCTATAAAGGAATAAATTTGCAAAATAAAAGGGCCTAGGCCTACTTTGCATTGTTTGGGGTATGAAAATAAGCACTTTTGAAAGTTAACTTATGGAAGAAAATACCAATTGTCAGGTTTTGGAAAAAATAATCATCTCTTGAATATTTTTTTAAGGTAGGTCCTACGGAAAAAATACATAGACCTATAATAATAATACACATGGGAGGTGCTCGCGCCGGCACATCATCTGCAATTTATGTGTTGCGACAAATCTTGGCGATTATTCCCCTCAACATCGTCACTATATCATAGTCATAGGCCTAGGCCTATAGGCATACTCATAATAAGAGGCTAATAAGTTTTATGGTTTTATATATGCTATGTAGGGCCTACATAAAGTCATCGGAATCATGGTCATGTTGACCGGGGGGTTGAATAGGAAGCTGCATATATGCTTGATGATGATAAAAAAAAACCAACCAATTGATCGTCCCCGCCCGCTTCCTTTCGCATGGCATTGCAATTGAGGGAGTCTGAAATGTTTAATGCTATTTTCTTTGTTATAAGGGAAACCTTTTTTTTTTAAATGTTTCAAAAGTTAATAATATTGTCAATAGTTTAGATTTGCTTCTGTCCAATAAGCATTTCAATTTAGAGGCTTTGTTTTAATCATCCTCTCAGAGAACCATCAAATAACAATTAAGAGCCTCGATCCTATCATCCTCCTCTACAAATTACACAACTAGTAATAATGTCCGGGAATAATACATAGGCCTAAATGATCCATTTGCATTGTAAAAAATAAGTAATAAATGATAAATGAAAAGGCCCTCCACTTCCTCTTTTTGATAACATGTGGACAATCAACAGGAATTTTGTTTTTACTTGACCTTTAAATAATTATAAGTGGTTGTATTACCATGATTATTGCATCTGATATTTAGATCGCGATCGCTGTTGTCAAATTATCCCGGCAAAAATGTCAACGCAACACAAAACGCGTAACCACAATGACGTCATCAGGAAAGCGCCCAATTTTCTACTTTTGATAAATGACGCGGGATGTAGCGTCGGAAAGGGGTAAATCGAGTACGTTGTTTTCATTGTATTTTTATTTCTAAAATAGTTAGTTCTTCAATTGTTTTAGATATTGATTCTATATTTCATGGGCTTTATTTTGATACCAAATCATATTTTCTTTCAATGGTCCCTTTAAGGCAGCTCGTGGAGGGACAGTGAGACAACCCTCCCCTTTCTGTAGACTTGGGGGCAGTGCACTGGGCAAGCCCTGTGTACCCCGTTAGCCTCCCTGGCCAGAGTTATACCCAAGACCAATGTTGGATCTAGCCAGCCAGCATCAGTGGTTAGCATCGGTAGTGAAGGCAGATGAGTTACGATCTCCAAAGTCAATGGCAGTCCACTGGCCCATGGCGGATGAACAGAGAAAAAGGGAAATATAGTCCACTCTGTAGAAGGCAATGGCGAACCACTACAGTTATCGGTCCGAAGGTTGTAAGATCGTGAGCTTCCTTATTTCTCCTCTATCCCACTCATTGTGACCCTAAACGTGCAGACACCACAGTGAGTGCATACAATGTAGTATGCCATGGTTCAAAAAGTTACATAAAATGGTGGTCCTGTGTACCAGTGGAGCAAGATCTGGACACGTAAAAGTTGCAGGCCTTTTTGTAGAGCAGGGGATCAGTCCAGGCCAGTTGTCTGTCACACTTAGCATTGAGGTCAACTTGCACCGCCCTTAGGGACTTGGCAGCCTATCGACCCATGGCACGCTTTGAGGGATGAGTATCCAATTATTATTATTTTCCAAGTGCATCATTCTTGATGTAGATGCGCTATATAAATGCTTGATGTTGTTGAATGTTGTTGATGCATCCAGGAAGCGTGGATAAATGCCGTTTTATTATATTATTATTACTTTCGAAAAGCATGACTGGAATTGGAACATTTCATTATTCATTTCTGAAATGATATGTGACTCCTCGCCACAACTGAGCCCGGATGTCGCCAATCATCATTTTTGAGATATTCAACCAAAATATTCTGCTTGAAATTAGCTTTAAAATGATGTATATCATGTCTATAGTACTTGATATTTAAGTAGTGAAAATCAATAAAACAGTCAATAAATCCTTTCTTTCCTATTGTTTATTGTTAAGTTCGATGGAGCATATCTCAATAGTGGCACTGGCGACATCCGGGCTCAGTTGTGGCGAGGAGTCACATATCCTTGTATCTTCACAGCACTTCAACCATTCTTTACAACAAACATTGCTGCATCTCTTTTAACTTGTCCTCAAATGCACATCAAGGAAGATGATGTAACTACAACTTTTAAACACGATTTCCAAATCTTTATGAAAGCTGTTATTGTTTAATGCTGCACCAATCGTATGCAGCTTTATGATGGGTATACCCTGGAGTATACATAAAGCACTTAGTGCTTAAAAAAATAATGGCTTGCATGTTTCTATCAATGCTTTATAGACAGCCAAGACCAAAAGTCAAACAGCCTGGGACACTTAGGTCCACCCCACACCAAATATATACATTGTATCCTAGGAAGCAAAGACAGGATTAAAGTTAATTTTGAAAATTTCCAAGGTGGAGTTACTGTTTGCCGGTTAGCGCACATTTCATTTCCTGGCAAGTCGGCGAAGAGAAGAGGCTGTTTAATCATAGGATCGAACAAGTTAACCGACCAGCGAGAAACTTTTCAGTCACCGAAATTGGTGTTAGTAGAAAGCTTCTTAGCTACGGTTGTGTAAAAGTTGTTTAAATGAAGCTAGTAAATACGTAAATAAGGACTTTTGATGGCAAAACTTTAGCCGAGTTCAGCCAAGCCAATTTTTTCATGTGCAGCGGAACGTATGGAAGCTGAAGAAACTGAAGGAAGTTTTCTTCATCCGACTTCAGCAATGGAAACCAGAGATGATAGGAAAGCCAAGTTTTTCCGATTGACCTTTCGAGGAAACACTACATGTTCCCCTGAAAAAAAATAGACAGTAGGGGAACTGCTCAACAGAATATCCAAATCAATTTAAAACCAGGCCTTTTGTTTTAAAGTATACAGGATGACGAGAGTGCCAAAATATGGGTCATCATGACCAAACGTTCTACAGTGGATGTTGCCATGCTATATTCTGTGGCAAAAAGCTTCACTGATTACTTGAAAATAGTACAAGGATCAGGTTCACCTTTACAGGCTTTAATAAATGATCTTAATGCTAAACGCATGGTTTATGACTGTCCAACTCCAAATTCAGCGAGAACAGGCCCCTCCTTGAAGCCTTGAGGGACGAGAATGACAGGCCAAGTTGCATTCTCCTTATGGAGCCTTATGAAAAGCATGCTGAACTGAAGCAGCTACGGGAAGGGCAGACCTCTGAGACTTTGGGCTCCATGTTCTTAATGCGCCCCTGCACGATTATGAACTTATTTTTTTGTGAGCCAGTCTTAGCAGCACTCAGAAGGTACTAATTAGCTCATTAATTATGCAAATATGCAAATTAGAGGGCGGCTTCACTATATAATACATTAGAACATATTAGAAACACTTTGACCAAGTTTCAGGGCAAAAGTATGCAAAATAAAAGTACCCTGAACATTTATGCATTGGTTTTTAGCAAAATATTGGCAAAAATTACATATTAATGAGCCTTTCCAGTCCTTTTAGCTCATTAACTATATTGATTATTGACAAAAACAATAGGATACAAAGAAAATATAAATTGATGTATTTTGGAAACCGTATGTCCGATTTGCTCCAAACAAAAGGCATATTGATCAGTGTACTTTACCCTACTCAATTAATCTGTTTAAAACAAGCTCAAAGCATTTTCTAATTTCTAGAAAATGCATCCAATACCACCTTAAATCAAAGCTGTAATTGTTTAATGCTGCACCTACATGTATCACATGCAGCTTTATGATGGGTATACCCTGGAGTATACATTAAGCACTTAATGCTTTAAAAATTAATGGTTTGCATGTTTCTATCAATGCTTTATAGACAGCCAAGACACTTAGGTCCACCCCACACCAAAAATATATACATTGTATCCTAGGAAGCAAAGACAGGATTAAAGTTAATTTTGACAATTTCAAGGTGGAGTTACTGTTTGCGGTTAGCGCACATTTCATTTCCTGGCAAGTCAGCGAAGAGAAGAGGCTGTTTAATCATAGAATCGAACAAGTTAACCGACCAGCGAGAAACTTTTCAGTCACCGAAATTGGTGTTAGTAGAAAGCTTCTTAGCTACGGTTGTGTAAAAGTTGTTTAAAATGATGCTGGTAAATACATAAAAAATACATAAATAAGGACTTTTGATGGCAAAACTTCAGCTGAGTTCAGCCAAGCCGATTTTTTCACTTGCAATAGAACACATGGAAGCTTTAGAAACTGAAGGAAGTTTTCTTGATCTGACTTCAGCAATGGAAACCAGAGATGATAGGAAAGCCAAGTTTTTCCGATTGACCTTTCGAGGAAACACTACATGTTCCTCTGAAAAAAAAAGAGACAGCAGGGGAACTGTTCAACAGAATATCCAATTCAATTTAAAACCAGGCCTTTTGTTTTAAAGTATACAGGATGACGAGAGTGCCAAAATATGGGTCACCATGACCAAACGTTCTACAGTGGATGTTGCCATGCTATATTCTGTGGCAAAAAGCTTCACTGATTACTTGAAAATAGTACAAGGATCAGGTTCACCTTTACAGGCTTTAATAAATGATCTTAATGCTAAACGCATGGTTTATGACTGTCCAACTCCAAATTCAGCGAGAACAGGCCCTCCTTGAAGCCTTGAGGGACGAGAATGACAGGCCAAGTTGCATTCTCCTTATGGAGCCTTATGAAAAGCATGCTGAACTGAAGCAGCTACGGAAGGGCAGACCTCTGAGACTTTGGGCTCCATGTTCTTAATGCGCCCCTGCACGATTATGAACTTATTTTTTTGTGAGCCAGTCTTAGCAGCACTCAGAAGGTACTAATTAGCTCATTAATTATGCAAATATGCAAATTAGAGGGCGGCTTCACTATATAATACATTAGAACATATTAGAAACACTTTGACCAAGTTTCAGGGCAAAAGTATGCAAAATAAAAGTACCCTGAACATTTATGCATTGGTTTTAGCAAAATATTGGCAAAATTACATATTAATGAGCCTTTCCAGTCCTTTTAGCTCATTAACTATATTGATTATTGACAAAAACAATAGGATACAAAGAAAATATAAATTGATGTTTTTTGGAAACCGTATGTCCGATTTGCTCCAAACAAAAGGCATATTGATCAGTGTACTTTACCCTACTCAATTAATCTGTTTAAAACAAGCTCAAAGCATTTTCTAATTTCTAGAAAATGCATCCAATACCACCTTAAATCAAAGCTGTAATTGTTTAATGCTGCACCTACATGTATCACATGCAGCTTTATGATGGGTATACCCTGGGTATACATTAAGCACTTAATGCTTTAAAATTAATGGTTTGCATGTTTCTATCAATGCTTTATAGACAGCCAAGACACTTAGGTCCACCCCACACCAAAAATATATACATTGTATCCTAGGAAGCAAAGACAGGATTAAAGTTAATTTTGACAATTTCCAAGGTGGAGTTACTGTTTGCCGGTTAGCGCACATTTCATTTCCTGGCAAGTCAGCGAAGAGAAGAGGCTGTTTAATCATAGAATCGAACAAGTTAACCGACCAGCGAGAAACTTTTCAGTCACCGAAATTGGTGTTAGTAGAAAGCTTCTTAGCTACGGTTGTGTAAAAGTTGTTTAAAATGATGCTGGTAAATACATAAAAAATACATAAATAAGGACTTTTGATGGCAAAACTTCAGCTGAGTTCAGCCAAGCCGATTTTTTCACTTGCAATAGAACATATGGACGCTTTAGAAACTGAAGGAAGTTTTCTTCATCTGACTTCAGCAATGGAAACCAGAGATGATGGTTAAGCCAAGTTTTTCCGATTGACCTTTCGAGGAAACAATACATGTTCCTCTGAAAAAAAAAGAGACAGCAGGGGAACTGTTCAACAGAATATCCAATTCAATTTAAAACCAGGCCTTTTGTTTTAAAGTATACAGGATGACGAGAGTGCCAAAATATGGGTCACCATGACCAAACGTTCTACAGTGGATGTTGCCATGCTATATTCTGCGGCAAAAAATTTCACTGATTACTTGAAAATAGTACAAGGATCAGGTTCACCTTCACAGGCTTTAATAAATGATCTTAATGCTAAACGCATGGTTTATGACTGTCCAACTCCAAATTCAGCGAGAACAGGCCCCTCCTTGAAGCCTTGAGGGACGAGAATGACAGGCCAAGTTGCATTCTCCTTATGGAGCCTTTTGAGTCAGAAGAAATTGCTCTCACCCTCTTTTTTTTTTTTTTTTTTCAGGCCCAAGGAAAAGGATGCTATTGGATGCCATCCATGAAGTGGGCAAGAAACAGGGGCCGATACTTAAAGCAAATTCTCACTTGAGGATTAGTAAGGTGACACGATGCAAATTGTACATAACCTGTCCGCTGTGTGGTGTAGTGGCCCCTTACAGGATGAGGGGCCACACATCGTTCTAGGAGATGACATCGACTTCATCCGAGTATACCAGGGAGTAATATGACACAGTAAAGCAGATCATGATGGAAGGAGGACAGTACCTCCTCAAAACCCAAAACCATTAACAAATCATTTGGTGTGTTCACCGAGGAGGAACTGTCTGACAAGAACCGGAAAGGAACCGGAAAGAAGAACAAGGGTGCACTGATGGAAGACCACCGGTTCCGGGCATTGGTGGAAGACGTATCAATACCATTGGATGATAGGATTACAGAAGATTGCCTTCATGTGAGACCAAGCAAAGTAGGTTATGGACTTGTGGACCCACCACAGATAGGTAGAATCATAAAATTTTGAAGTTTAAAATATCTCCTTCAAAATGAAATTAAATGAAAGATGACAATTTTCTTTAAAAAATGATGGTTCAACCATGTCTGCAAGTTAAATAATTACGAAGTTATGACCAAAAGTATGTCGCCTTTTCATTGCCCAAATTTGCATTGGCAATTGCAATTTTTGGATCACAAAAAGCTTGCCATTTAGCATGATTCGACATTTTCCCATTGGAACCTGTGCTAAATTTTAAACCATTTTAGCTAAAATCCGCTTTACTTTCATGATGTCCAGTTACTTGTGTGTGGTTTAATAGGCATCTGGGAATACACCCTACATAAAGAGATTTTACAACATGGAATTTCTAAAGAATAAAAATGAATTTTGAATTTTCCCCCATATGCTTACACAGTTAAGTACACTGCCCATTTCTGCTCACATGGCATGCCATGAATAGATTTTAGTATGCTATAAAGGGCATCCTCTATAGTCAAAGATGTGAATCTCCCTACCACAGAGTATTACATCACTCACAAATTGCTCTCATCATTTTTTTTTCAGGCCCGAGGAAAAGGATGCTATTGGATGCCATCCATGAAGTGGGCAAGAAACAGGGGCCGATACTTAAAGCAAATTCTTGTTGGAAAAAAACATTAATGAAAACAATGGGAATGAATTTTGCAACTTCCTGCTAAAAAGCTGCGAGTGTGAGGAAATTCTGAACTTTGAAGCGACTCCCAACCCTAGAGTAGTTGTTGGTACCAAGTTCCAAATGCAAAAATTTTGTAGACAATTGCTGCGATCCTGTCGATTTCTCTATCTTATGCGTGGATACAACCTACCATGTTGGCAAATTTTATATTACTACAACCACCTATCAAAATAGGAAAGTGGTAGACAAGACAAAGGACACTCACCCATACTTTCCAGGCCCTGTACTGATGCATACCAGCCTAAGTGGACGTAATTATGTTTATTTCGGGCATGCCATACTACAAGAAGTAAAGCTGGACATTGATGGAATCTTGGCAAGATCTGATCGTGACAGGGCTCTGCAAAATGGACTATGCAGATCATTTACTGTGGCACGAATGTTGCCCTGCACAAAGCATGTACATGACGATATTAAAAGGAAAATGAGAGATCTAGGTATGACAACCTCCATGAGAGAAGAATGAAAAGTTGAGAAAGATTGAGCTAATAGATACCCTAAGTGCCGAGGAGTTTGACACAATGCTGCACGAGGTGCGAAACAAGTGGCCTAGCGATTTTTTAGGCATTTCATAGGAGCCATTGCATTAGACATGCGTTAGACATGATTATCCCTGTACGAAGAGCATGTAGCATTAAGTGCTTTTATAATAATGCATCAGAAGGGTTCCAGGCCAAAATAAAGGGACAAATTTCTAGACATGACAAAATCAGGTTAAAGCTGAATGATGCACTTGGTCAGATTTTGTAGATATCTACATCAAGTGCAGCAGATCCTTCAGAATACATATGCTGCAAGCTATCATCTCTATTCCATACATTTGCTTTTGTATTTTATTCAAAATCTTATGTACATGATCTGTTGGTCACAACTACAGAGTAGGTGATGAAAGGTGTAAGAAATATAAAGTCAACTTTCACAGCACTGCTCAACGCACCAGAACCTCTTGCTGGCAGCAGAGAGCGCCCATCAGTAGAAGATGCACTTGAGATACAAGCTAGCAGATATTTGAAGTTCACAAGACTTGAACCAGAGGCATTTGTAAGGAAGCTGGCAAAGGAATTGAACATTCTGAAAAAGGTCAGCATTCCACAGCATCACAAAACCCATCTCCAAACAGCTCATCCACAAGATTGAAAGAAATCTTTGAGAATGATATACTGTTATGCAAGAATGGAAATTTTCAGGCTATTTAGCATGTAAGCCTATATAGATTTAAACATTTGTCCTTTTTTATTGTGAATTAAAAGCAATGTGACAGAAATACATCAAAGGATTGGTGGCTTTGTGGGAATAGTGAAGTGCTGTGATGACGCATAGGAATTATGTGAATGGATAGCAGTGACTCAGAAGCCATTGTATATAGCTATGTTTAAAGGGCAGCATGATTTGTAGCTGGAACTTAATATCCCCATTTGGATATCCTTCGGACAGGAGAGAGACACTATGTGGTGTAGTCATCAGTGGAGAAAATGGACTGACTGGCAAGATAACCAGTAATTAGATATAACTTTAGCTGTTGTTTCAAAAAATAATTGATGAATACCATTGTCAAATTATGGATGACGGTATAGTTTCATCTTTGAAGGACAACACTAACGATCAAGTGTACCCCAGAATTGAAAAAGAACATGTGGAGTATGAATTTTATTGCAAGACTTCAAATTGGAGTTTACTTACAAACGACCAATGCAGACAATCCTGATGACAAAGTTTCACCCACAATGAAGCAAAACACTCCCTGAGAATGTGAAATGCATGCTGAACTGAAGCAGCTAGGGGAAGGGCAGGCCTCTGAGACTTTGGGCTCTAAGTTCTTAATGCTCCCCTGCACGATTATGAACTTATTTTTTTGTGAGCCAGTCTTAGCAGCACTTAGAAGGTACTAATGCCGTAAATGATGGGTACTAATCAGACGAGGCATGATTGATTGATTTAGGGTATGGCACAGGACCCTTAACATGCTAGAGGCAGCCCGTGGAAGGAGAGTGAGACCCCCTTCCCTTTCCGTAGACTTAGGGGCAGTGCTCTGGGCAAGCACTGGGTACCCCCTTAGCCACCATGGCCAGGGTTATACCCAAGACCAATGTTGGGTCTAGCCAGCCAGCATCAGTGGTTAGCATCGGTAGTGAAGGCAGATGAGTTACGATCTCCAAAGTCAATGGCAGTCCACTGGCCCATGGCGGATGAACAGAGAAAAAGGGAAATATAGTCCACTCTGTAGAAGGCAATGGCAAACCACTACAGTTATCGGTCCGAAGGTTGTAAGATCGTGAGCTTCCTTATTTCTCCTCTATCCCACTCATTGTGACCCTAAACGTGCAGACACCACAGTGAGTGCATACAATGTAGTATGCCGTGGTTCAGAAAGTTACATAAAATGGTGGTCCTGTGTACCAGAGGAGCAAGATCTGGACACGTAAAAGTTGCAGGCCTTTTTGTAGAGCAGGGGATCAGTCCAGGCCAGTTGTCTGTCACACTTAGCATTGAGGTCAACTTGCACCGCCCTTAGGGACTTGGCAGCCTATCGACCCATGGCACGCTTTGAGGGATGAGTACTGTATCCAATTATTATTATTTTCCAAGTGCATCATTCTTGATGTAGATGCGCTATATAAATGCTTGATGTTGTTGAATGTTGTTGATGCATCCAGGAAGCGTGGATAAATGCCGTTTTATTATATTATTATTACTTTCGAAAAGCATGACTGGAATTGGAACATTTCATTATTCATTTCTGAAATGATATCCTTGTATCTTCACAGCACTTCAACCATTCTTTACAACAAACATTGCTGCATCTCTTTTAACTTGTCCTCAAATGCACATCAAGGAAGATGATGCAACTACAACTTTTAAACACGATTTCCAAATCGTTATCAAAGCTTACACGAGTGGATATTCATACGTAGTGGTAGATAAAATGATTAAAGAGTTTAACTTCAACACTACACTATTTTTCGCTCACCTGGAAAGTTTTCACTAGTTCGACTAGCGTCTTCAGCAGATAGTGAAAACGTTCCAGGTGAGCGAAAAATAGTGTAGTGTTGAAGTTAAACTCTTTAATCATTTTATCAAAGCTGTTATTGTTTAATGCTGCACCAATCGTATGCAGCTTTATGATGGGTATACCCTGGAGTATACATAAAGCACTTAGTGCTTAAAAAAATAATGGCTTGCATGTTTCTATCAATGCTTTATAGACAGCCAAGACCAAAAGTCAAACAGCCTGGGACACTTAGGTCCACCCCACACCAAATATATACATTGTATCCTAGGAAGCAAAGACAGGATTAAAGTTAATTTTGAAAATTTCCAAGGTGGAGTTACTGTTTGCCGGTTAGCGCACATTTCATTTCCTGGCAAGTCGGCGAGGAGAAGAGGCTGTTTAATCATAGAATCGAACGAGTTAACTGACCAGCGAGAAACTTTTCAGTCACCGAAATTGGTGTTAGTAGAAAGCTCCTTAGCTACAGTTGTGTAAAAGTTGTTTAAATGAAGCTAGTAAATACGTAAATAAGGAGTTTTGATGGCAAAACTTTAGCCGAGTTCAGCCAAGCCAATTTTTTCATATGCAGCGGAACGTATGGAAGCTGAAGAAACTGAAGTTTTCTTGATCCGAATTCAGCAATGGAAACCAGAGATGATAGGAAAGCCAAGTTTTTCCGATTGACCTTTCGAGGAAACACTACATGTTCCCCTGAAAAAAAAAAAAAGACAGCATGGGAACTGTTCAACAGGATATCCAAATCAATTTAAAACAAGGCCTTTTGTTTTAAAGTATGCAGTGCGGGATGACGAGGGCGCCAAGATACATGTATGGGTCACCATGACCAAACGTTCTAGAGTGGATGTTGCCATCCTATATTCTGCGGCAAAAAGCTTCACTGATTACATGAAGATAGTGGAAGGTAAGTTATTGGATCAGATTCATCTTCACAGCCTTTAATACATCATGAATTATCTTAATGCTAAACGCATGGTTTATGACTGTCCAAATCCAAATTCAGTGAGGACAAACAGGCCCCTCCTTGAAGCTTTGGGGGACGAGAATGACAGGCCAAGCTGCATTCTCCTTAGAGCCTATTGAGTCAGAGCGTATAATCTCATGAAAAGCAAGTGGATGAATGTGAAAGTACAATGTAGGTGACATTAATAGGAGATACTCTTATCGTTTTCTTTACATCAATGATTGATGAGAAGTTAGACAGGTCAGCAGGAGGACAGGAAGGAAGTGGATCTGGGTACATGTGTACAATATGCTATGCTATAACAGAAACACGCAATGTCAGAGCTGGGTAGCCACAAAATAACATGGAAGTACATGTATGATGATACAAAAGATATTGCAGCATATATAGAGAATAACCCAGATAAACTTTCTAAGGCCTGACTCGATTACCATTGCCAAGGAAGTCAAACAGGTTCCTATGAATGAGGATGATGTGTCACAGGCATTGGATTGTGAGAAGATTGCAGAAGATTGCCTTCATGTGAGACCAAGCAAAGTTGGATACAGACTTGTGGACCCACCACGGTGTATTACATCACTCAGAAATTTCTTCGATGATGATGCATGGACAACTTTCGAAAGTATTATGGAAGTAAAGAGAGATCTCAAGAGTTAAGTGTCAAGAGTCCAAGAATCAGATGTTTTTGATTTTCTGTTGTAAAATTGATGATTGTTGATCATGAACTTTCAGTGTATACACTGTATATAATACTGAACAATTGTGACGGAGTGCCGCAACATCTCACCCCAGCCCTGTAACAACCACCACCACCTGCAGCCGAACCACTACATCATGTACAGAGACCACTGAAACCTACAGCCCTGGCCCCACAACTAGGAACTCGACAACCACTACCTACAGTCCAACCATAGCTCCAATTACTAGCACCCGAACCACAAGCACCCAAACCACAAGCACCCGAACCACAAGCACCCGAACCATCAGCACCCGAACCACAAGCACCCCAACCATCAGCACCCCAACTAACAGCAGCCCAGGTTAAAGGTTAAATGTTAAGACCAACAACAGAGTTGTGATGGAGGCTACATACACTGAAGCAGACTGAAAAAGACAGCCTGTTGGAGTATGGCGATGTGGACAAAGAAGTTGGCAAAAATTTCTGTGTGATGTGTGTGACAGACTTTTCACATGTCAGGAGAGAAGAACCTTTAACTGTCGTAGCGTGGTAAAATTGAAATGGGGGCTTTGAAGGATGCACTTTTTTCTCTTCAGCCATGTGCCATCAGTGATAGACATCATGTGTTTGGGGAGACTGTGTCAAAGCTATAGATGTCTGCAACCGAAATTTGAAGCGACGACACATGTTACACAACTTACTCAGAAGGAGACTGTACAAAATGCAGAATGCAGAGGTGCTGAAAACAACCAGCAGATGAAGCTTAGAAACATCAAGAAACATCAAATCAAGAAGAGGCTAGGCTGAACCAAGTGCAAAAAGTAGGGGTGCCAAAAACAAGCAGATAAGAGAAACATCACTCCCATCAACAAGAGACTGAAACAAGTGCAGAATGCAGGGGTGTGGACAATCAACCAGCAAATGTGGGAAACAATGTCTGCTCTTAAGGTCAAATTCACACTGGGGGACTTTGTACCTTTTGGTATCTCCAAAACAAAGTACGACATTGGACAGATAGAATCTGTACATAAAGTTAAGGGAAATCTGAAGGTGACCATCACCTACTTCAAAAAATCAGTAGAGAAACTTAATATGCTCTCCAATGGTAAACCATACCAAGATCCGATTCATGCAAACACCATAGTGTTCAAAAACATGTCAAATTTAATGACACATCTAAAGGTTTACCATCCAATTCAACGTGGAATTTTAAAGAATAGTAGGCCCGACCACGCCGCATTTTCAAGTTCAGCATCTTGCAAGACAACAACCAACGGTGGAATCAAGGCAGCATTTGATATGATAAATAAGTGTGATAAAGATGCCGAGAAAAAGAAGCAACTGGACAAGGCTGCGAGTTATTATATCGCCAAGGATTGTCTGCCGTTCAACACAGCTAGAAGATGGGCTTTCGCCACATGCTCTCAGACTTTGATGGGAGATATCAACCAACCAGCAACACTGACATATCAAGAACTCATATTCCAAAGCTGTATGTCAGGCAACCTCGTCAGCAAGTTGTCAACTTAACGCGGTACAAGTGAGCTATTTTAGTTCAATGAGTGACACATGGTCCACGCACCGGATGACACCCTTTATGGGTTTTACAGTTCATCATATTGACGAAGATTGGAACTTGCAATGCCACACCTTGGGCTCACGGTTTGTTCCGGAAAGCCATACCGGCGATGTGCTGGGAAATGAGATGGAAGCTTTTCAAAGTCTTGTGAAGAAACACACATTATGAAGCAAGCTTACACCTGTTGTACATAATTCTTTTTTCATATTGCTTGTTACAGAGAAAGAGAATGGGAGACTCATAGTCAGTGAAGCAGACAAAATACCAGATGAGGTCATCAACAAACTTCATCATTCACCTCCAACCAAACGCAGGAAAGAATCTAAAAGAGGAACTGATGGTATTGCTGCAGGACTTTGTCCCTGAGTGATATACTCCAAATACATGGCGAGAGCATACTCCAGAAAATATACCTGATATATGCTGCTTTCAATATTTGCCACTTACAGGTAAAGGTCAACAGTGGCACATTACAAGGCTTTGGGAGTGGCAGATGACACTGCCCATTTTTTGCCCATCCTAATTGTAATTGCAAAATTTATGACATGCAACAGCAGTTGGTAGTCCAGCGACCAAGGGCGGTACTTGTCAGACAGGCTGCAGCAACATCCTGCCCCAGCCCTGCCCCAGCCCTGCAACAACCACCACCACCACTTGCAGCCCAACCACTACATCATGTACTGAGACCACTGCAACCTACAGCCCTGACCCAACAACTAGGAACTCAACAAACACTACCTGTAGTCCAACCACCAGCATCCCAACTACTAGCACCTCCAAATACCGTAAACGTCTGGTGGCACACAATTTTCTCTTCTGGTTGATTCAGCTTTTGAAGATGCACAGGACAATTCTGGTCAATTTCATCCCCCCTAAAAAATATGGGATGGGGATGTGTCCCCTCCATCCACCAATTCTACTGTCCATGCATGTATGTAATGTATTTAAATACTTCTATGGTTAACAATCATATGCCCGTGAAAATTTTATTTAATACTTTCACTATTGTAACAGCAAGCCAAATTGGTCTCCAAAATGTGTAAGAAATTTGAAATAAATCACAATCACACTGGAATGCACCTGGTAGTAAGTACTCATACAAATCGTGGGAATTTAACGGTGATGACCATGGATCTAAATGGAAAATTATGTACAAAATGTATGGAATAAAATAAACTATGTTTAACATATTACGAGCCCATGGTAATGAGCTTAAAAATATGTTGATGATTCCGAGCTAAAATATTATGTCATCCTTGTCCAAGAAACATTTTTTATAAGCAAAGGTAGTTTCAGAATTCCTGGTTATGAAGTTATACGCAAGGACTGTACTGCTGGGGGTAAGGATTGTGCAAGAGGTGGTTGTGCAATTAATGTTAGATATGTAGCGCACCTTTTAAATAAAAAAAATGATAACACAATTTATTAGACTTGTTGCTTAATGGTCACAATTCTGGCTCACCATTCTTTGTAATATCATACTCCTTTATCATGCTCATACAGACTTACTCAAGGCTTGTCCGTTTTGAATTTGGTGGACATGATCAAAGATAAATGAACTGGTCTTCCAGAAGAGATTTATGTATACGACGACCAGGCAACTCCTGCAGAGGATTTCCTGGGTTTCCTGGAAATCCAGTATTCTTAGACCTAGGCTATAAAAAGAGGAGACCGGTACTCTCTTACCTAAATGCATCTCGTACCTTGATAAGATACTTTGGGACATTATAACACTGCTAACACATTGGAAAAATCGTCCTTCTTTTAATCTTTCAGTTTGAATGGGGAATTAGCATTGGCTAACAATAAAAAACACTCAAAAGTAGGACCAAAACACTCAAAAGTAAGCCCAAAATAAGCTGAACCACTCCAAAACTAGCTCAAAGTAAGACCAATACAAGCCAAATTTACTCCAACCACTTCACTTGAGTGCCCTCTTGAGTAAAGTACTTCTTCCTATTGTGACTGTATTGACTGATCCAACATTCAAGTGCATTCATCCAACTTTCAGCTTATTTTGGTCTTAATTTGAGCTTGTTTTGGTCCTTCTTTTGAGTGTTTTCTATTGTCAGCCAAACCTAATTCCCCATTCAACCAGGGTATTAAAAGAAGGACGATTTTTCCAATTTAAGACATTTAGAGTTACCAGTGTTATGCCGCTATCAATATTTGCCACTTACAGGTTTAGGTCAACAGCGGCACATTACGACAGCGTTCAAGATTTGACTTACGTTTGGCGGACACGCGTGTGAAAAAAGTATTTAGGGGTGAAAAGAACCAAAATTCTTGAATATTTATATGTTTCCAAGGGTAAAATGTCATCTAGTTTCAGATTTTGGCACTTAAAACTCCCTATCTTTTATAGATTTTGAGAAAAAATCATTTTTGGTCTGATTTTTGGCCGAAAATGGCCATTTTGGGGTGACAAAAATTTTGACTTGCAGATTTCCTGTGAGTATATGAACATGAAAACTATCAAATAGTGCCTAATTTTCTATTCTAAGTGTGTAACAAGGGTACAATTGTGATATTTAAAGCATTGAATGGGATCCATATATTTCTTTATTTTTGTAGCAGGGGTAGAAACTTGAGGGTTCGGGTGACAATTGATTTAGAAAAATATACAATATTCGCATCATTCTCAATTTGAAAACGCCATATCTCCACAATGGTATGAGCTATAGGGATGCTTTAAGTGTTTATTTGCTCAGTATTTCATTAGCTAAATGGTGATATAACAAACAAGTAAGCTAGATCTACAGAAAATAAAATAACTTGCAAAATGCTACCCCCACCCCTAAGGATTTTGAGGGCGTGAAAAAAGTCACAGATTTTGCAAAAAAAATAAGTCCTTCAAAATTGGGAGGTTTGAGGCTAAACAAAAGACATGTTGCCCTTACCAATGCCTCCCTCTAGAGCAACATGTTTTTTGTTTAGCCCTGAGTATCCCCATTTTGAAGGACTTATTTTTTTTTTTCCAATTTTTGCTCCAATTTGGGGACTTCGGGCAGAAATATGCCTGTACAGTGCTATGGGGAAAATTTTCAAGTTGATAATTATGCATTTTTATGTCAGATTCAGTTTCTACACAAAATTTCACCCTAGAAAATGTTCCTTTAAGTAGGATATCTTTCACTTTAAGTTTCCACCATTCTGTCCGCCAAACGCAAGTCAAAGCTTGAACGCCGTCATACAAGGTTTTAGGAGTGGCAGATTTCACTGCCTATTTTTTTGTCCCCGAGATGGACCCTCTAACTCATGCACCTCTGTATGGAAGATCACAACCAGCTTCTTAAGCTAATCGCTCAACACATCAGAGATGTCGGGCTCTTTGATTTTGATGTCAAACGATTCGAAGAGGCCATGAAGTCTAAAGAAATTGACTTGACATTAGCAGCATTGCTTGATTCTTTTCGCATGTCGTATAGTAGCAGACTTTTTCATAAAGAAAAATTATTGTACAGAAGGCCGGTACATCAAGAAAATTGCCAGGTGGCATGAGGTAATGATGGCCGTGGTACGACTCAGGAACAAAGAAAAGAAGCCAATCAAGATATGCTCAACCTGATAAAGGATGCTTGGATGCCATGGCACCTTGACGACCAGGACTTACCAAAAATTGATATAAATGTGCAAGTACCTCAACTTTGATGTTGATGTGTTTCACTATTGTTGATGTGTTTCACTATTGTAAACAGCCCTTTTAGACAAATTGGTATCAAAAATGTACTATATAGGGGAAGCTGAGTTTGAGCAGAGGCGTATTGTTTTTGTCTCTCATGCATTGACAACCACCTGGATGCTTCAATATTATGATGACTCTTCCAATTATTGCAGGGAAATTGATTTATTTACATGAATGAAAGGGGCATGACTGACACACATTATCTGTGGATGTATTTTGACTATATCCTTTTGAAATAGCAGAAGGTAAGGTTTCTTTAAATCATTATATCTTGCAGAATCTCGGCACCCATGATCCCATGTGAGAATGCCAGTGCTAGGCTACACTCAGTTGTCTATCAATTAGCATTTTCAAAATGTACAATCATGTGCTTTAAAATGTGCTGCAGAGTGTGCCTTTAATAAGCAAATGTTACAAATTGGGAAGATGAGAAATGCTACAATTACATCATGTATATTTCAGCTTACTGAAACCAAGGACGAAATGTCCAATCCTCATTTTCCAACCTAGATACAGGAACACTTGACGATAAATCATGGCTCTGTGGGCTTGAACCCATGATTTGTGCTTGATGAAAACTGATAGTTACAGCATGCATAGCCCTCTTGAATCACCCATTTTTATTTTGCTTCTTGCATGTTTGTTTTGTCCGATACTGTTGGTCTCATCATTTGTCATTTGTTTTTGTAGCTTCTGAAAACAAAACCTTAACTGCTCTAGAAGTTGTTTACTGGAGTTAAACCTATGTGAACCGCAGGCCTGCCTTCAAAGGTTTTGACTTCGCGTATGCGCTTCTGGAACAACAAGGTGCACAAAAACTGTTGTCCAAACTTCATCTAATTCAAGCCACAATGAATCCGTTGAAGCATAAGAAAGCCACACTACTACAGAGCTTGGTAGAGTTCAGAAGGTCACTAGAAAGAGAAGGATTAGTCACAGCATCGGATGCGAAAACGCGAGTGGTACCATATTACATAACCCCAGACTTTGTATCAGCTGTGGAATCTGGTCAAGTCGAGCTCGACGCGGTAGAGATGGCCGAAATATATACTTTGGCTGTAAGAATTTGCCCCCCCCGAATAATGAGCAACCAAATTATTGTGTCCAGAAATAAAAATTATGATTGGTACTCCGAAGGATAACTTATGGCTTTAACGTCAGCAGAACATAGAGACGTCAACTAAACTATGCGGCTGAATTTTCAGATGAGTTCGCCAGGATCATCAGAACAGCACTAAAGAATAAGTGGGCTACAAGAAAGAAGGGGGCGTATCTACCTAGACAATCTGTTACAGACTGGTTATCTGAGAAATGGCCCATAGGAAGGGTCGTGAGGTGCATCAGATGCCATGTTCTAATTTCAAACAAACATACATTAAAGAATCACTTTTATATGTACCACCTCAAAAGTACGAGACCAAACTATAGTAATTTTAAGGGGTTCCAATTTCTAAAAACCGTACTCAAAATGTTGAACTTCCCTACGACTAAAGCGCACCTCCAGCTACAACAGGAGCTCCAAATCTTTGATTGACTGAATAAATTTACCTTGGGCTCACCTCCTGAAATTTCAGGACATTCCGGGGAGGGGTCAATCAAGGTCACATGGGGGTCAAATTTGCAGAATGCTCCAATTGTGTCAAGTGAGCCCAAGTGTTATGTGAGCCCAAGCTAAGTTTACCCAGAATCAATTAAAGACCCCAAATTGACTTTCAAACCTTTGTTCTGTGATTTGGTCATGGGGTCTACAGGCTGGTCCTGTACTAGGAGCTAATTACTGAATATTTTGGTGAGGATAATGACTCCTCTGATGAAGAACTGTCGGAACCAGATGAAGACTAAGGGAGCGATCGTTATTTATGGCAGGGGGGAATGGGTAAATTTAGGGGGAACACGAAATTTTTTGTGGTCTTGAGGGGGAACCTGAAATTTTTAGTTGAACCAGGAGGGGGGATTGTTAAATTTTAAAGGGAGAAAATTGGGAAAACAAGGGGGAATGCCAAAATTTTGAGCGGACGCGAGGGGGAACGCGAAATTTTTGTTGATATTTTTGCCAAAACACCCATTCCCCCCCCCTGCCGTAAATAACTATCGGTCACTAAGCAGGCTAGATCTAGATGATGACGATGATCATGACTGGGAACCGATGGAAATTGATGAGGATGATGCAGAGGAAGAAGTGGTCGTAGGGCATTCATCCTGCCCTACAAATTGTACAGGCCCATGGCATGAACCAATGTCTGAGAAGGACACGAGAGAGATGAACAAATTGCAATCATGACGTGCAGATGTAAAAACCCAACTGCGGGTCTGGGTTGCTCATACAAATTCCCTGACAGTGTTTAGAATGCAGTATCAAATAAATGCCTTGAGTTACACAAATAAGACAATGTTACTGTTGGGAAGAGCTATGGGTGGTGTAAAATGTGGTGGAACAACCAAGACCAAGAAACGGACAGAACGGAACAGGAAGCATGTTGACATGGGATACTACATCAATGGCAAACGGATGTGCAGAGACACTTTTGTTTGCATGCACATGTGAGTGATCATTAACATTTTATCAAATTTTTATTTTGTAGTGAAGCACTTATTTGAAATAATCTTGTTTTGAAACTTAAAATCAACCAAAAAGAAAAAGAAAAATGGCAGTGGGTACCTATATTTCAAGTATTGCTGTATACATGCAAAAATTATTATGTACTTGTATCAGTATAGCAACGATGTAATTATAATTACCAATTCAAGGAGAGGGGAAGACAACGGTTAGAAATTCGGAGCGGACCTGAGGTTCCCCTTCCTACAATTCAAATTAAGCAAAGAAAACCATAATTCTTACCAGTTAAATGCAAGAAAATGAAGACTTTGTATTACTTTTCTTGTACTGGATAAATTATTCCGATTAAATTCTATGATACGGTTAAAAGAATGACACAAGGTATTGACAAATGAAAGTTATTATTCCTTCAATCAATGGTTCAATTATCTCATAATGTTGATGTTGCATTCAAAACATTTGAATTTATTAGTACTTTTATTCTTAATTTATAATGACGCTTTGATATTGAAAGCAGATTTGGGCTATTCCAGTTGAAATCCATACACCCCCTATGGCAGACATGACTTTAATCTCCCACACAGAGGTATTGATTTCAAATGGAGTCGCCCATTCAGGTAACCCCATTTGATATTGACCCTACCTATGTGGGAGTTACAACATGTCTTCCATGGGGTGTAAGGATTTCAACTGGAATACCCCATTAGGGCAAGATGACTGAACAATTTAAGCTTCAATATTATTTCAAAGCTCCCAAGAAAATAATTTAATATCAGCACAGAGTATCAACAATAACAACTTAACTTCAAATCACTGATTTTCAGTTGCAGATTAATTATGAAAATTAAAAAAACATGATTTCTTTTTCTGTATATACATTTTTAACACAAATTCAGAATGCTGGTTGACATTTTATGCCAATGCAATAAATCCAGCTCAATCAGCACACACATTAACAATATCATATTTTGCACATAGAATCAATACTTGTTTTAAACAAAGTATTCACATTTATCATTTTATACACATATATATATAGGTTCATGATTATTGGGTTTAAATGGATATTATTCATCATATACAAAAAACATGATCACTGTAAGACTTGCCTTGTTAAGCCATAATGATCAACATTTAAGATTCGGTGGCAAGTATTATAAATTAATCAATTTAAGCAGCATTTTAAGGAATCATCTTGTCAATATTAAACAAAACCATATTGCCTGCACGTCAATAGGGTTCCCTGCTTTTAATGCATTCTAAGTCCCTCGTCAGCCTTTTGTTTAGAAACAATGCATGCTATTACAATCGCCAGCATATGGTACCAAGGTCAATTTTTTGAATGAATTAAAATTTTGCTTGTTAAAATGCTGAAAATTCCCAGTTTAAAATTCCAAATTATTTTTTATCCCATATTTGTTTATTGGACGTTTAGACGTAGAAGTAGTACCATGGTGTTATTAACAACCATGCATTGAAACATTGACCCAAGGAGCAGGACCCTGGCAATATTTCCCTCTGACCCCCAAATGTAATCCACACATGGGGGAGTTTGGGAGTCAGCAGAAACCTGATTTACATTTGATGGGAATCCCATATGTTGAATTTGTCTTTGGTTTCATATTCTGCACACTTCATTGAATAGTTTGATATGCACTGAATATTTGGCTGTGTATAAAACTGCATAAATACTTTTAAAAAAAGTGCAGTAAGGAAACATAAATGGCAGTCAATTCAGCCTCAGTTGCAAATTCAGTTGTCATACACATTACACTTGCATAAGTACAAATTATTCTGCATTTGTTGGATCTGAAAGAGTAGCAATTAAGTAAATCATGTATGGGATGTACTTTATAAGAGTCAATATATTGAGGGCTCAAAAACACAATGTATTATGTCCATTTTGAGAAAAAGGCGATTGAAGACTTGGTCATACTATATAGATGCATGATGAGAGCTCTTGTTATACAGGCTTATAACTTTGAAAAGATTGGTTATACAGAAATGAGGATTTGTATTACTGGAAACATCTGAAAACATTGATACCACATCTTAATTTTTGAAAAAATTAGACATGAGGCCTTGTTTTTGAGCAATCATAATATATCTTTTTCATAATTCTTGGACAATAGTCTATAAACAGTTACCATGCATACCAATGATCAGCTCCAGGTTTTCGATCGTCTCATTGCGTCAATCCAATAGAGAACACGGTCAAACTTGAGATGATATAAAGATTATCCTTAAACCTCGACCTGTCAGTTTCACTTCATAACAGGACAATTCAACCTTCATCCCGTTTCCAGATTTGACAAAATGCCAAGTGTAGCATTTATTTCATCATACTTTGTTTTGCAGTTAAGAAAGCAAAATATCAAAACTCATTGGTCTTAACAACATGACCAGAAAAGAGAGAAAAGGGAGCAACTGACATTAATTGTTCTTTTGTATATAAAAACAAAACAAAATAAAAGCACTGGCACCGAAGTATGTGCTCAGTGGAAAAGAGAAAAAAATTTAAAAAAATACTATCGCCAAAATTGAGTTTTCACCTAAAAATGGCTCGAGACAGTGTGGTATACACATAACTCCTAACACTAAATCCAACCACCTTTAAAATTGATGTGCATGTGAATTATATATAGTCCAGTATTTGTTTATTAATTCCAAATTATCGACCCCTTATCATAGGTCCAGGCTAAAAAAACCCTTATTTTAGCCCCAAACTTCGATATTTTTTTGAGGCTAAATAGTAACCTCCACTTAGCCATAAATTGTTTTTGAGGCTTAGCATTAACCTCAATGTCAAGTGCACCCTTTTCTCATGATCAGGCATTACTGAGTTAACAAAACAAATGAGTTAATTGTTAGGTATGTGAGGGGGTTAGTTGGTTGAGACGTGAAAGCAAACCTTGTCTTTGGACAATTAACTAGCTGCAGGTGGAATTCTTCTACAACTGGTGTCTGGTGCACTGGCGTAGATCCAGCTTGGTTGCTGATGCAGGAGGACCTTCTACATCTGGTATCTGGTGCACTGATGTAGATCCAGCTTAGTTGTTGATGCAGGAGGACCTTCAACAACTGGTGTCTGGTGCACTGACGTAGATCCAGCTTGGTTGCTGATACAGGAGGACCTTCTACATCTGGTATCTGGTGCATTGTCGTAGATCCAGCTTGGTCGTTGATGCAGGAGGACCTTCTACATCTGGTATCTGGTGCATTGGCGTAGATCCAGCTTGATAGTTGATGCAGGAGGACCTTCTACATCTGGTATCTGGTGCATTGTCATAGATCCAGCTTGGTCGTTGATGCAGGAGGACCTTCTACATCTGGTATCTGGTGCACTGTCGTAGATCCAGCTTGATAGTTGATGCGGGAGGACCTGGTACAAAGGCTTCATCTATTTGTTGCTGCTTGATGATGTCGACCCAGTACTAGAATAATGGAAGCAGAGACACATGTATAGAATATAAGATTACTGTGGACATCGCTTACATTTATGTCAAGAAGAAAGGGAGAGCGTGGCGCAATGGTTAGGGTACTTGCCTTTAGTGCATGAGGTCCCGGGTTCGATTCCTGCGGTGGCGATTTGCTGGGAAATTGACTTGGAAAAAAAAACAGTCTGAAATTAATTGGCAACTTCTGTAGATTAAATTCAGACTTCCGCTCTCCCCATGGTTCATTTAGAATTGGGTAAACGAATCATGAAAGTACTCCGTCCTTCGGAGGGGACGTTAAGCCGTCGGTCCAGTGTACAGAGAGCCATACCTGTACATGTATCTCACAGCCAGTTTCGAAAAGAGTAAGGTGTTAACCCCTGACTGTTCCCAACCCGTCGTTCAAATGGACCCCAATGGAAATAAGCTTCAATAGAGGCTTTCTTGGGTTATGCAGGGTTGTCAAAACCCAACAAATCAAAAAAAAAAGAAAAAAAAAAGTGTCTTATCAAGCAAACAATGGGCTATTCCAGTTGATATCCATGGAAGGCATGACCTTAATCTTGTGAATTTCAAATGGGGTTAGGCGACTTCATTAGAAATCTACACCCCCTGTGTGGAAGATTAAGGTCATGTCTTCTACAGGTGTTAAGAATTCAACTGGAACAGTGCAATACATTCCTGCAAGTTGCTTGGCCTGTTAACAGGTTTTAAAGTAAAAGTCCTTTAAGGCATATAGCCATCTGACCTCGTTCAAAATGTGCGCTAGACTCTTATAACTATGTAAGTTTTGGAAAAAGTGAACTTGTTTTTCCTGGGCTGATCTAAGACAATTTTTATGCCACTCCGCATTATGTATACATCTCCGGAAGATTATTTAAAAAAACTATTAAAAAATATAGTTGAACCCACCATAATCATTCCTCACATACTGAATAAAATCAGTTTAACCATTTTGTGACAGAAAGTTGTAAAATTCACAAGATGTTATCACATGGCTCTAATTTATTCAACTAAAACCATTACAGAACATTATTACATAAAGTCGACTGGCTCTTTAATTTGCTACTCAACAGACAAAAAATTCTGAGGAAATTTTCTTATTGATGGCTTCGAATTCAACACCCAACCACCACTTGGAACTTAAACTCCAGCACACTGTCAGAACTGGCAGTTTAAACATGACTAACAATATAGCACTGAGTAAATAGTTCCAGTGCTGGTACTGAGCTCAAACTCTAGAACCTCAAGTTTATTGCAGGAGGATCACAATTTTAATGCAAAATTCTGCCAAATCCACAGCAAACTCAACAGAGCTTTGCCCGAACCACTCCAGTATTAACTGAAGATTCTGTAATTGCTCAGTTAATAAAGGTCCTTTATGTTTGACAAAGAATGTTATGATTTTGAAGGGTTAGGTTTTAATAATAATTAATAATAATCATATCATTCCTTATAAGCACCTATCACTTATCAGTGCTGGAACCCATTGTTCTCTGGACTGGAACCAATTGTTCTCTACTCTAGACTGGAACCCATTGTTCTCTACTCTGGACTGAGCTCTGTCCAGCACTGGAAATGTAACCCGAGGCTAATAAACAATAAACCAGGCCCAGTTGCTGGTTCTGACATGGGCATGGTGGTCGACCGGTAGGATAAATGTTTTGAAGTGCATCCCTCAAACATGAAATGGAGATGCTACTGTGAAGGAAATGATGTCAATAGAGGGTATCCACTTTACTCATGCTTGACTTCTAACAAAAGGCGCTGATTCCCGTAGTATTCCTCATTCAAAGCAATTCAATGCACAACCTCGGAGTTACCTGCATGTGCATGATTTTCAGACTTTGGCGGGCTATTTTGAAGCAGTCATGGTTGCACATGCATGTACTTCTTTTGAAAGTCCTAAACAAGGTATAGCAGTCGCTGATAGGATATGCAACTTATAGAACACGGATAACCTCTATACTTACTTCAATGATCTTGGTATCTCCTTCCATGAGTCCTAATTTATTAAGGCAAGCAGCCGATGCATTTCTGTACTGTCTGTCAACTGCCCTCAGACCTTCATCACTGCCATAAAGAAAGTATAATCATTATTAACTCTAATTCTCAAATGTATATGATTTGACAACTAACCAGAAGAGGGACACAAACAGGAGATAGAGGAGCTGAGTTAAATGTAGCAGCACCACGGTTGTTTGATGTATATAGAATTGGCTTCATTATTAATGAAATGCAAACTATAGATGGCGCTATTTATCCTAAATCATATTTCTTTATTTGCAAGACGTAGGTGATTAATACTGCCATTAAAACAGCTGGAATAGGTGAAACAAGCAACAAGTAAATTTAATAAACATATTTTATCAAACAATAAAAGGAATTATTTGTATTAAAAGCTTGAAAGGGTAATTTCCAGTAACTAAATAGCGCCACCAATTTTGTCATTAATAGGCACAATTTATATCCGAAAAAACTTTTAAAAATACTATAAAAGTGAATAGTTTTGTAAAGAGGGAAATTAAAGTTGCGAATGACTCAAAGTCATCTGTATACATTAGCATGACATCGCTTTTAGCTGTTTAAGCCTAAAATTTGGTTGTACATTGTGTTTTGTTTGAAAAACTAATAAATGATCCCATCAAACAACCGTGGCACAAAACTGCATTGCTTGGCAGAGAAAAGCTCAAGATACAATGGATTTGAAAGTGTCTAAAGAGGCCTTCCTCCTACATCTACAAGATGGTGGTATAGGGTATACAAACTAAGTCGTGTGGTGCTAATAATTGATACTTACTTTGGTACGGACGGTGGCGAATTAAGGCAAAATGAATGGTAGTATAGATAAGCTTTGGTGGCCATGTCTAGCATAATCCCTTGTATGTAGGCTATATAGGCTTGGTCCGATAAGAAGTGCTTGTGACCACTAACAATTGTATTGATGTAGGTCCCCTGTTGAAAGAAGATTCGGAAACAAAAAGTTCATTGGCAAAATTAGATGTGTATGCTTAGACCAATTTAATAATTTAACGATAAAAGTATAAAAAAATCGGTTTTAGAAGTCAAAACAACTCGAGACTTAACCAGAGGATGTATAAAGACATTCCCATAACCCAATGGGGTTTCTGACCTTGGTATGTCTGGTTTTTGTACACATGTGATACAGTTGACCATACCTTGCATTGGGATTGTGTGCAAATATCTGGTGTTTTCATCCTTTTATTTAACATTCAAAACATTGAGACTTATGAATAAAATTTATGTAGTGGAACATTAAGAATGTTTTCTATAAGAAAATCTAATTTATTTTGATAAGTCTCAACTATTAGCTTGTTGGCTGCAATTTTAGAATTACCATTTTGTGTGTGTGGTAATGGGGACTTTGCCTTTAAGATTAGGTTATATTGATCAAATTTCCCAATCATAGTGCATTGTAGGAATGCCTTTAAGCCTCTTCTGAGACTTAACCGAGCTAAACAATTAAGGTTAAACAAAGTGTTGAAGGGCTTTACCTCCAGAAAAAATATATTATTACCTTATACGTAAGAAAATATGTCTACTTATCATGTGAAATAAAAAAATCCGGAAAAAAATGTGTGAAAATGTGTTTTTAGCCTATTTTTTTAGCTCTTGTCAAGCACTATTATTCGATTTGTTTACAAGCGCCAAGCAACTGAGAGTGATTGACATCTTTATTATTAGAGAAGAATGGAATCTGTATAGTTCATGAATATTCATGTAGTATTTATACAACCTGTATCCCAGACCTTTTGCTTAGCTATCATAATCGTTCATATACGACGCCCATATGATCCATGGTGTTAAACTGATATTCAGCAACTTTATATCTCTCGATCTTTGCGATCCGAAATATTGAATTTCAACTTTAGGCACATCTCTAGCAAGATAATTAAATACCTGTCACAAATAGAGGTCTTGAAATGTTACTTGCAACGTTAAAAATGTGAATAGAGAACAAATCGGGTTCAAACATGCTTCAAAAATATGGTAATCGCGTAAGGTAATTGTCAACGCCTACTACCAGAATAGCCGGAAGAGGGCAGACTTCATAAGGGAGTGTTCATAATATATTTTAGTGGGGGACAAAGAATTTGGAAAATATTTCGGAAATTTCCTGGGTTTTTGTTTTGTTTTTTTATTTTATCTTCCTGTTCGGGTGTTTCGCTGGCACATTTTCGGTCATTTTCATGCACTTCACAGGAGTTTTTTTCGCGGGCTTCTCTGTAGCTGTCGTGTGTCTTTTTCCCCACGTAGGCCTACAGGGTATAAATAATAAATGAATAATTATATGAAAAAAAGAATCTGGAACTTCAACGTAAAAAAACAAAACAAAAACAAGACAAACTGTACCCTGCTAAAAATATCAACCCCTATCCTCTCTGAGAATAAAAATAATAAGACTCCAACCTCACCTGCAAAAAAATATTTTTTCGGGGGATAATTTGGGATAAGTTCGGGCCTATTTTATTGCGACAATTTTCAAAATCTATAAGGTGAAATACGGTGTCGTGATGTGCGGCAGATTTGGGGTGCATTTTCAGCCATTTAGTTTAGACTCTGTTGTATTTTTAGCCATGATTTTATTGACCCTCAGTGTCTTGAAAATTAGGTTTAAGAAGGGTATTTTTCAATGATTTTCTCGAAAAAGTAAAATTTGCGAAAACTTTCAGTCCAAAAGTTGATACAATTTTGGGTCTGTTTTATTCAAATTTGGTTTAAAATCGTACATCGTAGTTTTTCGGAGTCACAGCCTCACATCCTTACCCAAACCAACTTGAGAAGGTTCCCCGGGTGTGTGCAAATTTGCAATTTATAGGCCTACACTCATCATTTAAGCCTAAAATCAAAGTGTTAATACCATTAACACTACCATGGCCCGCTTTTGTCGTGATGACTGGCTTCCAAAATGTAGGCCTATTTTAACTTATAAGTCTTGTCCCGCTAGAGGTGTGGGTTTACCCGCTGTGGTCTCTCCTCGGGTTCGTGGATGTGCCACAGTTTTGGGGTAGGCCTACCTTTTCAACGACTATGATGGGTGGGTTTACAGCGAAGACCAACTTTTGGGCGCATTTTGGCAAAAAGTGCCCAATAAAAAGCGCCAAATTAGGCCAAATGTGGGTGACTTTGATCCTCATGGTACAAATGTTTTGAAGAGACCCGCCCGAGGTGTTTTTATAAAAAAATGGTCGGGCCTGCTAAAAACCTCCCGAATCAAGCATGGGTAGGCATACCAAAATGCCTTGAGACCCCCCCAACCCAGCGCCGGGACCTCCATGACATGATATTCTCCATGAGTCCACCAGAAAATATAAAATATACATTTTGATAGGCCTACTAGACCTAGGGAAGGTGGGGCATAACGAACACTTAACTTCGAGGATGCTCTGTGACGCCACCATAAGTAATATGACTGTAAAAAGTATATGTTCAGTTGAAGTTTGTATTTACCTTTAATATACCATCAACCAATATAACTTGAATCTTACAATTTTTTATAAAAATGAAGAAATATTTTCAAAAAAATAAATCCGCTTTTGCCCCACTATCGGGCAAACGGAACCCCTATGGGGCAAAACGGCACCCTGGCTGTAAACTTATATCAGTAGTTCCATCGGTAGGCCCTAGGCCTAGTTATATGTAGGCCTATATTCAGTTACAATATTAAGTGGGCCTACCATCTCTACCATCTCTTATAGACCTAGTAGGCCTATAATATGTATGACCAATATTTGATTAGAAAGAAATATTAAGTAGGCCTACCCATCTCTGTGGAGTAAGTTAACTTTTAATCATTAATTCTATCTGTAGGCCTAGTTTAATATGCCTATGTTTCAGCGAAGTGTTTACCATGCTCGAGTAGGCCCCTAGATAACGCCTATATTTCCTTGAGTGAATACGTATTATGTCCAATTGGGGCAAAACGGAACCCATCTGTGGGGCAAAACGCCCGGGGCAAAACGGAACCCTGTTCCGTTATGCCCCACACTAGGGGTTCCGCTTTTGCCCCATACCTGATTTTTTAGGAATAGGTTGCATGCATAATACATTGTAGCATATAGGCCATGCAGTTCATACAGCTCAAAGCTAGTACCTTAGTGTTTACAATATACACAATTATTTGGGAATCCGATATTAATGAAGTAAAATTTCCGCGCATTAAACATCTACATATCTTACGCCAGACAGGTTGTAATTTTTGACTCGATCTTGCTCGGATGTCAGTAGATTGTTTCAGATCAAATTTTTGTTGTAAATCTGTGTGGCCATACTTGTGTTCCTCAATATAATTTGCATAGACGGCAGTATTGCCAAGGCCTATTTTTCCGTTGGGTCCGTTTTGCCCCGGGGGTCCGTTATGCCCCACCTTCCCCTATATTTGTCTGTAAACCTTTCTTGTAGTTGGCTACCGTGATGTCTACCGTGATGACAGTAGCGTGCTGCCGGGGGAGGCAATTGCAAAATTGCCTATTTGGGCCCCCCCCCTAATGCAAGGAAAAAGAGGGAAAGAGGGGGGGGGGAAGAGGAAAAAAGAGAGGGTGAGAGGAGGGGCAGAGAGATGGGGAATCCAAACGATATGCAATACAGCTCACGCCTACCATATACGATTATTATCAATAAGCCTGGCAAAAATTGTCTATTTGGGCCCCCGCCCACAGGGGAAATTTGGTGGATTTGGGCCCCGCCCCATAGGGCCTACAGTCTTGCCCCTCCTGGAAAAAATCCCAGCTACGCCGCTGCGTGATGATGTTGCAAAGTTGCGGAAGTTCATTCATAAATTTTCCATTTCCACTCGACAACAACCCGGGACACAACAACAGGCCAGCACGCAGCGCCAGTAGCTAGCTAAATCCCGAGCTAATCAGAGACATGTGCGCTTCTCTTTCAACAGAAAATATGTTACCCTGTGACTGACACGATGTACGCTTCAAATAATTATGCTCTCGGCGTCCGAAAGTATGATAATGGCAAATATTTATAATGAACACTCCCTTATTTAGCCACACCTCAGTTCCTTTCTCGGGTTGCCTGGTATATCAGCAAAATCCTACACCTATCGCCTTCCCTTGGTAAAATCCTGATAAAAACTCGTGATATTGAAATTGAATTTCAGCGCCAGAACACCCCTCATCCGAGCATCATGGGTGGATATGCAGTTGCGCCGCTAGGGGGGGGGAGTATTTCCCCCAAAATTTTTTCTTTCCCACCCAGTTTTTAGGCAAAATCCCCACAATTATGTAATTGTCCACTTTTTGCGGCAATTTTAGTTCAATGATTTCCAAGTGCCCCCGTCTCAAATTCACTTCCCCCCCCCACCCATGCCCCGCGAAAAAAATAATTCTGGTTCCGCCACTACGGGTATGGCCATAGCTAGGGGGCTTTCCCACCCACCCCCAGTTGCCCTTGGTTATGCTGGACGACGGTATGAGAAATTTAGAGCTTGTTCAATTCCACCAATTTTAGAAATTTTAAAGGTATATACAGTGTATATAGCCTATTAAAACGGATCACAGTCAAATAAAATATCGTGAGGCCTAATAATTTTACCAATGGCATTTATTGAGCTGCTCCTATGGTTTAATATTGATATTATATAATTGAGCTCCTTGTCAAGCTCCTGAGTACAGGGACTAACTGAGCTCCCCGGCGCTTTTTTCAGAAATGAAGGCCTGGCCTTAAATGAATAATTAAGATTGAGGCAGCCTTTTGTTTCATTTTACAGAACTTTTTTTTAATCCCCAAAATTAGTGGGTTTTTTTTTTAATGGGGAGTAGGCTTTTAAAACGAAATTCAAATTTGGCAATATTTTCCATTGCTTAACGAATTGATCTGCGTGAAAATTCCTAAACATGTGGCCAGAGCGGGATGAGTGGTATAAAAATCTTAACTTGTGAGAAAGGACGAGGCCTAGGCCTATGGGGTTGTATGAGGTTGTGGATCACTTAAATGCCCCTTTAATGTGTGCTAGGTAGGCCTAAAGTCATTCTTCCTCCCTTCGACATGCCAAAATTTATTCCTCCCCGCCCCGGCTTGCCAAAAATTATGCGTTCTCGAAATCGAAGGCTGTGCAATCAGTAGGCCTACCGGTATTAGCCTACTAATTATAAGCCAAAATTTCCAAGCGACTCGCTAAAAATCGCTTGCCTCCCGTCTCGCCAGCCAAAAATCACTTGTCCGCACCCCCCTGGACTGCCAAATTTTTGTGGCCCCTCCTTGGCCTGCCGAAAATGCCCCACCCCCTTTGCATAGGCCTAGGCCTACGCCTATAGCCTATGCCAATTTTTTGGGATCCCCAATTTTCATACCCATACCTTAAATGGATTTCTAAATATCTACCTGTTGCAAGCGCAGCAAGCATGAAAATGTGCACATTTTTTTTCGCCCCCCAACTTCCCCCCCCAACATTTTCCCCTTCCATGCACCAGGTTCATTGGCGCTAGATTTTAAGCTAGAAAATACCTAAATATTTTAAAATCCAAACTCGGCAACACCACTTTATCGGGCAAATAGAGCCCGTCAGATCACGTAAACAGCGTGTTTAAAAAAAAATGAGAGTGTCACTTTTGTCCAAAAAATTTGAATTTTGGCCTTGAGCAGCGACAATCAGAGGTAAGAAAAACACAGTATGACGCAGCTTGAAATATAGAATCACTATATCAATTTTGAAGTTTGTACTTCATAGCACAAGTCAAACGAGGTGAAATGGTTCTAAAAAAATATTGATTTCGCTGTATCTTTTTATAGCTAAACTAGACAATTTGACAGCAGCGAGTCGGAAAAATAGCAAATATCTCAATTTTCTGCTATCGAAATAAAAATTTAAATAGCACCTGCATATAGAAGAGGGTTTATAGAAATAATGTAGGTCAGAATTTTGTCTATGAAATCGTGCACGGAATTGTTATTACTGGTTACAAAACGACATACAAGTGGAGGCCATTTTACTTCAAATTCGCAAACATGTAAGCTTACTAAAACAAATCGAGACAAGCAATATCAAGAATGAATATGCACATTCTTTTATTGACTTGTTTGTAATGTCGTCGTAGTTCCCAACAAAATCGCCACTTCCACTGAGAAATTATGGCCGTGTTCCCAAAAATCTTGATACTCCGGATATTGAAAAAAACATTGAAATGTTTGAAAAGTACATTTCTTTTTGAGCCAAGTGGAAAATTCAAGCATAATAATAACCCTTACACTTTCAGCTTTTAGACGTAGTTTATGCTTTTCTCTCTCGATATTTATTTCCAGAAATAGATAATTTTAAAGGGGGCTACATGCAGTCTCATTCTGGATCGATCATTGCAAAGTTTAGTATAACCTTAAATGAAATTGGCTCTATTAACAGTGGGAAAAGAGAGCATTTCAAAATTGACAAATTCAAGCTATTTCCTCCTGTAGGGTGATTCCTACTGGCTATTCTAACAGGCTCATTAAAGCGTGACAGATTAACACACACTTGCCGTGCTCAGAATCAGCATGTTTCAAGAGAAAAGTCTACATGTAAATAACTTTGAAATGCTCTTTTTTATTCAAATTAGTGTAACTTGGGAAAATAATTTTGCATTGTGTCAAATGAGGTATCAAAATACGCAGAACAAATGTCCCAATAATATAATGACTACTTCATTTGGTAAATAAGGTTTAGTCGGTATTGTACGGTGCAACCATTTTAGTCGCATTGGCGACTAGATTTTTCTGATGAAACCTTCAATCCCTGGCGACAATGGCGACCAACTGTTGACGCTACTAATCGCCAGCAAATAGGATAGGTCAAAAGTTTTGATTGTTTTTAAGTACTCAAGATGGCGTCAAAGTAGTCAAAAAGAACTTTGAATTTGATAAACTTTGGGAACAAGGAGAAGGAGGATGAAACAATAAAATCAGGGAATCCAACAGCTACTGATACTATGATGCTAGTAGTATTAGTGGTGTTATGTAAGGTCATGGAAATGGAAATAAGCCTAAAACTCTTGAAAAAATTGAACTTAGATTTAAACCATTTTGGCAGAATAACTTTTTACTTTTCTTGGGAGCAAAATTTGGGCGCCTAAATTCATTAAGTTAGGAGCCATTAGCTTTTTTTTTGCACCGTACAGCACTGGGTTTAGTGAATATAAGCTATTGCTTTTGTTTTAAGTGTTTCTATACTTTTTGTGTGTATCATACCTTGTACGTTGGGGTCCATAGAGTACTGTTTTCATAATCATAAACACTGACGTATCTTTGCACCGAGCGTGGAATAACTCGATGCAGTGATTTGGTGATGGCTAGTCCAACTAATTTCATTCTACTTAAATCTAAGATGGTCAATGGTTTGGTGTGCCATGGTACCACTAGATGGTGTCGACTGCAAACAGAAAATAACAAAAGAATAACAAAAATATCATTATGATTCATATTTTTTAGCTTGGAACTGATTGGTCAGTTCACAACTATCCCAACATGCCCGGGTGTGTCTATCTTATAATACGTCGGAAGTGTTGAAATCGATCGCAAGTATCATAATTACCATTTACCAGTCCTCATAACTTATGAAATACACCCCTGGTGCTGTTAGGATATGATTAAATTATGACTTGACCCAATTAATCGAGAGAAAGAAAACCCGATTTGCTTTCATTACTATATAATATTGAGCACTATGAATTGTTCTATAATGTAGCCATCACTTTTAGCCTTCTGTCAAAGAGCACAACCAATTCATGTGTTTTTAAATTCAATTGAAAATTTTCGAAGGAATTCTGAAGTACCAGTTAACACATTGAATTTCAAAGTTCTCGAATTTCGACCTTTTGTAGAATTGTAATACCCAATATGGTATACTTAAAATACCCTGTTATAGACTAAGTCTGAGGTTATTTTCTTATTAGTCAAATTTAACAGTTTTTGATTAAAATCTGGGATCCACACCAATTTCCCCATAGAGCTCCACAGTTAAACGGCCAAGTGAATTTCTTTCATTTTACCTCATTATTCCAGCTTAAAATTATCCTAAAACCTCCTGACAGTTATTACTAATATTATGCAATATGTTTTGGTTAAAGAATAAGAATTTGACCGAAATCCTACAATATGGCTTTCAAGTAATTTCAATAATATTATGAATTTAGAAAACTTGAGTTGTTCACAGCTGATATGGTTTTCAATTCAAATCAACACAAAATTATTGTTCATATGAACCAACAACTTCACTCGTTTTCAAAGGAAAAGAATATTTTTAAATCAGATTTTCTGCTGCTATAGTACATCAGCATTCCATTTGGAAGTGCGAGACTAGTTTAAGACAAATCTTGCAAATTGGTATGGTAATTAAATAAAATACATTCACTCTTACCTGGAATGTCCTGGTATGAATAACCAAAGTGTTTTGATGAGGATGTTAACTTCCCTGGAAAGAGATTGAAAAAAAAATCAAATAAAATGTATTAACTAGGATTCATGACAACAAAATCAATTTGTTACACAACATATATACACAGGCAGTCAACACTTCTAAACTGGGCTAGCCATTTTTATCTTGTGGCTTGACTTTCAGACCCTATCCTATTAAATCCTACTGTTAATTCTTTTAACTATTTTTCATTTTAGTATCTCGTTTGGTGGTCATTGTTTTTGGAAACCGATGGTGAAAAAATACTAATAATAAACACAGCAAATATTTTTAAGGAAAGATGAGCTTGAGAAAGGTCATGTGTTTGGCAAATGATGGAGAAAAAAAGAGCAAACATGGTGAACTGTGCTAACCACAATCATCTGGGGCATTGTTGTACATGTACACATTTTTGTTTCTAATATTAAAACCGTTGGAGCAATATTGTCACAGACCAGAGTTTGTAGAAAAGGGATTAAAAGTCAGACTTGTAACAAAGTCTGACAATTACCTGGCCGCCTGTAGTGTATCCTAAAAACAAAAGAGGAAGCATGGGTCTGGTCTAGCAGTCAGAAAGAAATTGACACTGGTTTTAATAAAAAAAATATGAATGCTAAGAAAGGTAATGGAGACAAATGCATAATTTTAATTTCCATAATATAAAATCAAAATTCGTTTTATTTGCTTATAAATAAATCTCTTCTCTTACATTTTTCTTTTTGTTTATTGCACTAATATTAGTTGATTTTATCATTTTATCTTTTGCTTTGCTCGAGAAGTCTAGCCAAGAATTTGCTCACCGATAGCTTCACATTCTAGGCTAGAGACCATTGCATTTAAAATCTAGTCGGATTCGCTGGAGCATGACACCGTGTAAAGCAATAGGAGTTGATAAGTAAACACAGCCGATCAAGACAGGCGATCACATCAAAATTATTGCTAAAATTACATTTCAGCAAAATTTTAGACTGTGCAAAATAGCAAAATCTTGCTCAAAAGATACAGTTGACTCATCATCGAAATAACTTTCCAAATTTCAAAATGAACAGAATAAATAACCTCCGGTGTGCTAATTTGAGTAACAGCATGAATGAATGGGAATTGAACCAGTCATATAACAATATGTTAAGTTATATGCAATAGGCAAATGGGTGGTGTTCTATTTACACATCTGAAGCCCCCCATGCAAATTATTTTTGGTGCAGACATGAACATGGTCTACAGAAGCGGGCTGGGCTCTTTATACTGATAGGCTCCCAACGTTCAAATTACCTGAAAAGGCACGAAATGTCAAAGTTAAAATTACATTCAGGAAAACAAATAAATTTGGAATTACAGGCAGACTTATTGTGCAAACCTATTCTATAACGGGATCACCCAGAGTTCAAGACTAAATCTTAAAGGTGATGCAGACAGTGCAGTCAACAAATTTTTCAAATGAAAGGGTGAAGAAGAAAAAATTATATAGGCCTACAGTTTTAATTTTTGTAATCAACAAAAAGTGTGCAACTCAATTTTATGTCTGAGTCTCAAAATACTGCAAATCAATTTCTCAAAATATCACTTCCAAAATCACTATCAAACACATCCAAGAATCTCACTTTAAATCACAAAACAATTTTTGGAAATAACAAAGGCCTGATATCATTGCAAATTATTCTACAAATTAAATTCCATCGTCACTGAACCTAAAGTTACTTTAAAACTAACCAAAGGAAAAGACTAAATAAATATCCCCAAATACACTTCTAGTGCCCGTTTCTATTCATCGTTATGTATTCTTCTCCCGTGCATTATTTTCGCGAACTACCCTTCACAGCCCAAATTATATAAACCTGCACGCTAAACAATGCATTATCTAAAACCTGCACGCTAAACAATAGATTCTAGATAATACGTGCACGCCAAATACTAGAAATACTACTTTCACATAACCATATAGGGCCTAGTAGAGTTAGGTGGCGCTTTTCGACACAGAGGTCACATAACTTTAAAATTGTCTGTTCGATATATATAACAAAAAAAAGTACGAATATACATTCTGTGGTGTTAAAATGGTATAGTTACAAACGGTGTTCTATAATAGGGTACAATTACCGAATAGGGTGCAACTCGCTAGACTTGAGTCCAGTCCTTGTTTACGGAGTTTAGGGTTAGGGTTTAGGGTTGGGGTAGGGCAGTCTTGTAATAAGACTAGTAGAGTTGCACCCTATTGGGCAATCGCTCAGTGCAAAGATCATTGTCATAAATTATGATTAATGACCTCAAATAAATCAAACATCAAATGAGAATAATCGAGCTTCTATTAATTAAAAAGGGCCAAAAACAGGTGGATCATAATTATACAAGATGACACCGTTGCAAAATGTTCAGCATTTTACAAATGAAATACATGTAGGCCTATATCTAAAATAACATAGCCGGGCCCGGAAACACACACTAGCGCATGATATCATGATCATGCTTTATAATACCGTAGGCCTTCAAACACATGTGTTTGAAGGCCTATGATAATACTGAACAAATTGTTAAATCCCAATGTCGTGTGTTTTAATATAAGTAGATTTTAAAGTTCAAATTATAGAGCTATAAAGTCCAGTTGATATTCACCGTAGTACTAGTCGGACATCTAAATCGATCGTTTCCAGGTGAATCAGTGCTCTAAATGATCACAACATAAAGTCAATTGGTTACAAACCATGCGTGAATAAGTTACTAAAGTATGACGTATGGCTTAATCGATACCATTGATAGCTAACTTGATTGGATTGATTTTCTTTACCAGTTAAATGCTACGTAGCTGGTCAATGTCCTAACGGTGTTTTTAAAATGTAAGATATTTTCCTAATATTAAAACTAATATAATGAATGAAGCAATTAATATTGCCTATTGTTTTAATAGGCCTACACTCAAAGTGTATGACGGATAATGTACTCGTGCAAATGCATTCGTCAAGATAATTGCACTTGCCATGGAGTTATTGCATTAGCTCTTGAGCCTATGGCTCTCGAGCTAAATGCAATAACTCCCCGGCGCGTGCGATTATCTTGACGAATGCATTGCACTCAGTTCATTATCCTTATCATAATTTTCATATAATCTCAGGGCAATGAAGGGTTCACAGTACAAAAAGAATTATGGTTTAAAAATGCCAACATTACTCACATCCACCAGCTTGAATTCTTCCCCTTATAAAAATGTACATAATACAGCTCATTCACAAGTGCTGCAGTAAAAAAAATGGGTCTCACACACCCAGGTACATCCACTCCGTTCAGCTATAATGAGCACACATTCTGACTGAAAATCATACAGTAGCACACCTCACTGAACCAGATAAAAGAAAGCACATCCATTGTAAGAAAAGAAATGACCGGTGAAAACAGGTGAGCAGTAACAAAGTCAAAAAGCAGAATCAAAAGCCAGACAAAAGAAAGCACATCCATTGTAACAAAAGAAATGATGAAGAAAACAGGTGAGCAGTAACAAAGTCAGAAAGCAGAATCAAAAGCCAGGCAAAAGAAAGCACATCCATTGTAACAAAAGAAATGATGAAGAAAACAGATGAAGAGCAGTAACAAAGTAAAAGATCAGAAGCTATAGAATAATACAAAATCAATTACTGCAGGTCAAAAAAATAAACAGGGTGTAACAAAATATAAGCAAGATATAAAAATACACAGGTTGTAACCAAAAAAAATCAACATAAATTAAACAATTGTGACAATATAACTTAAAATTTGGAAACATTGTTTTAAAAGGGCATTTCGTGATCCACAGCCTCATCCCCCACTTTTCTCAAAAAAAGTTGAGATTTTTATATCACTGGAATACTCTGGCTACATAATGTTTATGTACAAAATATTTCTTGCAGATTAATTCGTTTAGCAAAGATATCAAGAATTTGAATTTCGTTCTGGTGCACCAGAACGAAATTACAAAGTATTGTCTATGGAGCAGTGTAATACCATAAATCATGCACAACTCGCAAACGCAAAATCGGAATCAACTGAAATTTTGGGAATATGCTTTTTTCGTGGATATGTACTGAAAAATGTCATAAAAAGAGGATGCTAGGATCACAAAATACTCCTTTAAGGGTTCGGTCATCCACCTTTGAACAGATTTTTTTAATTTTTTTTTTAATTTGTGATATAATACAAATTTTATGGCAAATTATTAAAAATGAACCTTTTTGACATTTAACAGTCCTCAATGCTTCGTACTAATTTTTAGGTCTTTTGGGAAACTTCAAGTACATCTTCAATACAAAAGGTCAGAATGTTCATACGATGGTCGGATTTTCCTCCTAGCTACATACACTTTAAGTACATATAATAAGATTGATAAAGTTTACTTTGAGGACTGTTAAATGTCAAAAATGTAAATCTAATGATTTGCCATACAGTTTGTATTATATCGCAAATTTAAAAAAAAAATCAAAATTATTTGATATCAGAAGGACATTCCTCATATTCAAAATACAATTTGATGTATCTGATGTGCATTGGATCATCCAGCTATAAAATTGGTTTACTGGGCTATTCCAGTTGCAATCCAAATCCCTTATGAAAGACATGACCTTAACCTTCTACACAGGGAGTGTGAATTTCAAATGGGGTTACCTGAATGGGAGACTCTATTTGAAATTCACACTCCCTGTGTGGGAGATTAAAGCCATGTCTTCCATAGGGAGTATATGGATTTTAACTAGAAAAACCCATTATAATTGATACCAACTTACTTTTCATATTTGGGACTTGCTGCTATTACTACTGTTCTTCCAGAGAGCAAAGCATAGATGACATGCACAGCAAACACACAGTGGCCTACAAAGTTCTTGATTCCACAACCTGCACACAAAAAGAATATAATTTAATGTCACATGTTATAATATTTTCCAGTACGTATTATTTTATTCTTGATGTTGCGCACCTATAGAGGCCTTGCATGTGACGTATCATCCCGTAAATATGGCGGACTACTCAAATGCATTAAACAAAAGCATGATTGCAATCTACCGTGACAGTTCGTCTCACACACATAACTCTGCACTACGATCAAATAGGTTGATGATCAGTCCATTTGATTGAATGGACTGCACTCCGCCATAACTACGGTGAAGGACACCGGTTCAAATCCTTTGTTTGGAGCCAATCGATAAAATGATGCAGGGCCTCTATACGCGATGGTTAATGCTGAAAAGGAACCTTGCAAAAGATTATAAATCCCTTCAAATGTTTACACAAAGTTATGCCACAACCTGCACACAAAAGAAGAAAATAATTATATGCTAAATCCCTTGTATTTTTATTTTATTTTGATTTATATCACAGTTTTGTAGTGTAAAAGGTTTTTGGCCAATTTGCACCTTGGGAGGGCAGTATATATGCTCTCAATAATTTCATCTCAGTTGCAATTGACAGTAAATATTACTCATTGAAGATACTCCTGTGCTTGTATCTGATAAGAAACATTGGGGTTGAACAGGCCTATATCAAAAATTATATTATAAAGAAACATACTTGAAAAAGCTCAATTTCCATGTTTTGAGGATTTGTGGAACTCCCGTTGAATCAGGCTCCACAGTTGGTATTTGCGTAAATATGCGAAACTCCAGTTTGAATGCGGATACAAGCGCATTGATGTTTCCATGTCTTTTATTTGAGGATACAAGGTATAATCTCCATTTTGACTAGGTTACCAACCAACACATCGCCCCACACAAACTTACCTGGTAAGTCAGGTTTGAAGCTACTAAGTCTGCTAATGAAGCTACCAACTGGCACCTTATAATGTCTACGTAACATAGGCTCACCACTGCCTGCCACACGTCTGTTGTAATCACTATCCAAACTGCTAGTAAAACTGTTGGAAACTGTGGAGACAAGGAAAAACACAAAACCTCCAGTGAAATGTTAGGCCTGAAATATGTTTTGTTTAGGGTGCAGTATGAACAAAAATGTGGTAGTTTCCACCCATGTACTATTCTAAGGGACACTGTGATAAACATTTTGTAGAATTCCAACTGCTGGAGCAATGAACTCAAAACATGGAATTAGAAATTGCGGGAGATGGGCTACAATCAGACCAACCACTGTAAAATACATTTTCAGATTAAAGATCATAAAATGGTTTAGGGCAAAACCTTAAAAGAATTAATTCCCTTGAACACAATTACATTCATGAGTTTCAGTTAAGAAGCGTAAGTGGCTGCACTATGTATGGATGAATGGGCTATTCCAGATAAAATGCATACACCACCATGGACGACATGACCATACATCTCCTACACAGGTAGTGTAGATTTCATGTATATCGAGTCACCCATTCAAGTAACCCCATTTGAAATTCCCATTTAGGATATTCCAGTTGAAATTCATACACCCCTGTGGACAACATGACCTTATTCTCCCACACAGGTAGTGTAGATTTCAAATATCGAGTCACCCATTCAAGTAATCCCATTTAAAATACCCATTTAGGATATTCAAGTTGAAATTCATACACCCCCTATGGAATACATGATTTTAACCTCCCACACAGGTAGTGTAGATTTCAAATATCGAACCACCCATTCAGGTAACCCCATTTCAAATTCCCATTTAGGATATTCCAGTTGAAATTCATACACCCCCTAAGGAAAACCTTTAACCTCCCACACAATGGGTGTAGATTTCAAGTGGAATCACCCATTCAGATTTGAAATTCACCTGTGTGGAAGATTAAGGTTTTGCCTTCTAGGGGGGAGGGGTGCTTGGATCAACTGGAAAGGCTTATTACCTGGTCTAATTGAATCCACTGCATCTAGTTTTTCCCCTCTGCTATCACTAGTAGCTGATGATATACTGTCACTCTCTTTCTGTGAGCAGTCTAACTCTGAATTACATTCCGCTGCAGAGATGGACGGATCGGATGTGTCCTTTGAAGAGGGCGCTTCAAAATCAAGACTAGAGTTGGTATCACTAGATGGAGTTTCGCCTTGGATGGAATTTTCTATGAAAAATGTTTATCAATTTGTTTATTAATTTATTTTATGAATGAGTTAAGGGTACAGTCTATAAGAAGAAAGACCAATCGAACATATTCTTGTTTATGCCATAATATTGTAGTCTTTCAACCCTTTCATAACTTCAGCTGTGTAACTTACGAAAATTCCCGCTAAAAAGTGGTTCTTTTAATTTTTGAAAATCTGGATTTTTCGTACTGATCATACTATAATGATCACCAGACAATAATGTTCTAATCACACTATAGACTGTGTTGACATGAGACGTCAATTGCTAGGCAATTTCGGTCATATGCCCACGGATATGTTATGTTGCAAACTTTGAAATTTTTACAAACTCAAATTATTTTTTACAAACTCGAATAATTATTACAAACTTTAATTTTTGTTGTTGCAAACTTTAATATAATGTATTGTGCATGTAGAGGCCCATTTATTGTCGGATTTCTGTATTTAGATCACGCAGGGGACGCACCATTAGATTCTCAGGGGTGCATGGGAGTTTGGGTCAGGCAGAATTTTTTTTGTATTTTTTTATCGCCTCCAAAGGAGGATTTATTTTCACCGCCTTTTTTAACGCACAAATACGCTACGCATACACGACGCTTATCTGCATGCGCGGCGCATCTTATGGAAACACCACGGAAGCACTGATTTCACAAAAACCTAGTGGTCAAATGGCTCTGTTTTAGCTGACAAAATGTGGGTTTTTTCAAGTTCTTTCCCCCGATTTAAATATCAAGTTATGAATGGATTTCGCTCAAACTTCTCAAGGGGCTGTGGATTTACCCGATGTTCACGTAATATAAGGTACAAAAACGAAAACTGCCCTATTCCCTGTGAAATTCGATGAAAGTGCAAAATGTGACCACTTTAAACTTCAACGGCCATTATTTCAATGTTCATTTTCTCGGTAAAATGACGATTTAGGTACACGATAACTCAATAAATACAGCATCTAGGTAAGCAAATATGATCATCGTAAAAGCACGATTGACTCAAGAAACGGTTTTCTCATTTTTTTATATTTTGGTCTATTTCCGATTTTAGGCATCATTTTGTGCAAATAGGCGTTTGTGAATTTTAAAAAGTTCAATTTGATGTCTTATATGGTCAATATCTCAAAATATAAGGCCAATTGATATAAAAAAAAAATATTAAAAAACCGTTTTGGAATGGAGCCTCAAGTTTGAGCTAAAAACAAAATAAAATATTTTGGAAAGAGTGTTTTTTGTTATGATGTACCTAACAAATATTGCCAAAACTCACTTTTTGTGATTTTCTTCAGAATTGTTGTTTTTACCCCAAATCTGTATTTATATTAAGATTTATTGATGTCTTGCCTTCATAAAAATGTATACTTTTATATGTCTTGTGCGAATAATTACAAAGTTATTGCACTTTTACTACATGCATGTCTGAGAGTACACAGCCTCCTTAACAACAATTGGGCGCTATTAGTACACATTAATGTTTTTAAGCAAATAAAATTCCAAAATATGGTACGCTTTTCTGCCTTTGCTTGCCACGCATGGTAAGCCTATATGTTGAGGTTGCGATTATATGTAAAAAAAAATTCAAGATGGATACCAACAAGTCGTGTAGCCGAACGGTCTAAGACCCCTTCTTTAAAAAAAAAATCATATCGCATCGCAAGATATACTCAATCTCGATAGCCTGAGTCTCGCTGGGAGTCTTGCTCTCTCGTGAAAGTCGAAAGTTTGCAAAAAATATTTCAAGTTTGTAAAAAATTATTTGAGTTTGTAGAAAGTTATTTGAGATTGTAAAAAAATTATTAGAGTTTGTAAAAAAAATATTTGAGTTTGTAGAAAATCATTTCAGTTTGCAAAAAAATATTTGAGTTTGTGAAAAATTATTTTAAGTTTGCATGTCCCTCATGGTACACCGTAGTTCAGGGACCGTGCTTTTAAAAAACCCGCCAGATCATAATCAGGCCATTGACCTGTGTAGTGGTCATACGTTGCTCGCTCAACCATAACATCATGACTGTCCCTAATAGCTACTCATTAATAATGCGTTGCGTCAGGTCATGGACTCTATTCAATAATTTTAATCCTTTAAGGTCAATAGATGAAAGGGAGACCTTAAAAAACAGATGCGTGTTTCTAGATAATATTTTATCATCCAAGCTGGTGATCTAGGATATTTCTAGGAGGCGACACTTATTAATTCATGCCGCTCACATCTTTCTTCATCCAATGGACTTTGGGGAACTGCTGAGATAATAAGTGGATGTTACAATCGAATCGGCTACAATCGGCATAGTTGATGATATCTGATTCTGATAATTCACTAGTAGCAGCGAAATTACAGCGCTTTGTATCCTCTGGTGCACTATATAAATCTTATATGGATTCATGTTATTTATTTATTTTATAAATATTTCTTGTAAACACAATCTAATGTGGTGCTCACTACATGTAGAAGGCCTGGTCTGCAAATGTTCAGTGCATAAATCTAGTAAAGATAAAGCTTCATATGTTTAGTGTAATCAAATGAAATACCAAAGCTGGATATTATACAATCGTGATGCATTCCTTCTTGTTATGGACGACAAGTATTAACTTTGATATTATTATGGCAATATCCATTCCCTTCTCATTTGATTATGCTTTCTTTTTGTAAAATAAACCATGAGGCCTAGAGGCCATGATATAAACCTATATTCGGTATGCGGAAACCTTCCACGGTTAGGCGGCGCTTGCACTCGCATATTCGCTAAACTGCCGCCTCCTTCATTTGCCAACCTTTATCAAGGGGCGTGTTTGAGGTTTTATAGTCATACATGTAGGCCTACCATTTTTCACCCTGATGTGGCAGTCAACGTCAACGCGTTGAAGCAGCTGTTTCGCTCGCGCATCTATGTGGCGTATTAAGCGTGTGCATGTGTACACCAGCGCTTTGACCGAACGCTAGTAATTATTTGGCTGTGCCCAATTAAATGCTCACTGTACTGACATCACTACCACATCAGGATGAAAAATCGCATATCGCAAACAAGCCAAATTTGTCATAGGTTTGAATTGTAATAGGAAAACCGTGAATATATGGTCTCAAACTCTGAAACATCTGAGCAGAAACGTGTCCTTTTTACTGGTTTAAAGTGAGTCTGTAGCTGTCGCCATCTTTGGAATATAATACAACATTCTCTGGCCAAACATCGGGTTAAATGTAAGTAAATAGTTCAAATCGTCTAAATTCAATAATATCAAACAGTCACGGACATTAAGTCAAGGCTACATGAGAAGTTTGGGGTAGGTCACGCATTTCCTTGGTATAAAAAACAGCCAAAAGGATGTCCAAAATTCCCTCTTTTTATCACAACGCGATTTATTACGAAACAGCATTTTCATAGGGCATACGCTGGTTCTTTCAATTCTAGTTTAAAATCTGTTCGTCACATGCAGTCTGATTTGGTATCTATGTTTTCATCAAAGTCTTGGGAACTAATGTGGACAGTAGTTTCGCTTTAAAAACGGATACTGTTTAAAATATCAGTATTTACGCGAGCGACATTTTGAATGTGTAAAATGCATTGAAAATTGTCGGCTAAAGAATGCATAAATTAAAATCGCGAACAGTAAAAGCAACAATAACTATCTACATTCCAAGCGGAAACGCTTTTCATAAGCATACCACCTATTTTTGGGCAATCGCTGCAACCGAAATATGAAATTCCAGGCCATCTGTAAAAAGAGCGTGAGCATATTTTACTATGAACTTGGGACATCAAAACACATGTTTTAATTGGTGTCAGACCTATTTTAATGATACGATAATTATGCCCCCAATAATGGCTTTCATTTGAACTATTATTTGTTAAACTGCTATTTTTACTTTTTGAGAAATTAATGAATTTATCGAAAAACTCGACGGAGAGTGTCACCGTAACAGCTACATGCCTTAAGTTGACTAAAGCAAAGTGGAAAAATTCAGTTAGCTTGAAATTTCCCTGGACAAGGAACTTATACTGCTAATTGTCTCGTTCTGGTCCTAGCTGGCTGCAATGGTCAATTGTGGAATTCTAGGGTGTGCGCCTCTTAGCTTCAAGTCCCTGTGTTGTTGTTTAATGGTTTATTATGATGAGGCCATAGTAGTCAGCAACAACCTGTAAAGTGTGCCGAGGCTTCGTCTGGGCGTTGTGCCTGTGCGTAGTGCACTATAAATCACTGCACTTTGTTTTCTTAGTTTCATCCAATGATGACACCTCACACCAGCCAACAACCCCCTGTGCTATTGATAGAATGTCCTATCAGGGATATACTATATAGTCAACTTACAATAATTGCTGGTAGAGACAAACACTATTCCAAAATTAATCAAACTATCTTAGTCTTACATGTAGTACTAGTCTTACCTAATGGTGATTCACCAAAGTGGTTGTCTTTGAAATCCATTGATGACACCTCACACCAGCTACTGCCAGTGCTATTGATATATGTCCTATTAGTTACTGTAGTCTTACTGCTCATCTCCATCTCTTCATGATCACTGCTGTGTGGCGATTCCATGTGCTCTTCTACATCATAGTATAACGATCTGGAGAAAGAAAGCCGGAATACACATACTGTAGTCAATGGGATAAAGCACTCCAGGCAAATCAGGGAACATTTCTTAGTTCTGCAGTCTGTACATCTATATCAAAAGGATGCACTTCGACTGCTCAGTGCCAGAAGTGGGCAAGTACAATATGTGCCCTGTGAATATTTACATCTACACATAGCACTGCAGCTATATTGCACTCACTTCTGTCATTGAGCAGTCGACTTGTTGGCTGCTACATGAATATGGGAAGATTTCATATTTGTGTATATCCATATCAAAAGGATGCACTTTGACTGCTCAGTACCAAAAGTAGATAAGTGCAATAGCAGGTCCCCCACTGTAAAAAACGGAGCAGCCAAATTTGCACGCTACAGAGCCTGAAAATAAAATCCCGCGAATCACACGTATGGGCGCTGCCATAGGGTGCTAACGGCAACAACGCGGGGGTCGCCAGGGTGCTAACGAACACGTCGCCAGGACAAGCGTCCTACGCGATCAATAACGAGTATAGGGCGCATTCAAGTACGCCGTACGCGACCGGTAGTTCCTGATACGCGATGAATGGCCGCTTCCACGCAGTAACATACTTCTGAACTCACTGTCAGGGTCCTGGCAATAGCTGCACTGTGAATATTTGGCAATTTACACACAATATATTACACTCATCTACACATGGCAGCTGTTGCACTTACCCACTCCTGGCACTGAGCAGTCAACTTGTTGGCTGCTACATGCACATGTGTCTCTTTTTATATAATAGCTGGGAATAAATGGGCAATTCCAAGCAACATCATTCCGCAACGCGACTTTTGCACGTGATTTCTTTTTAATGCAGCAGCCAATTAGGAAGGTAAATAGTATAATGCTATCTATTTTGGGTAAGTGAAAGATTAAAGTGGGAGAAACTTTTCCAAACGACCCTAATTTGCATATGCAAACTTCGCGTTGCGGAATGATGCTTGGAATTGCCCAAATACTACACTCATCTCAAGTAGAGGTCACTTCAAATCATCTCCAATTCACATGGTTTAGGAATACAGAGAAGTACCTAAACCATGTGGCATCTTGGGGTGGATTAGAAGTGACTTCCACTTGAGATGAGTCTGGTATATATTTGTAGTTATTCTAAAAAGAGATAGACACATGTAGAAGCCGACAAGTGCATCCTTTTGATATAGATGAGGTGACCTCAATGTTTATCAACAAAGGCAAGGGACTGGTATCATCTTTATGCTTGAATGAACCCCATGCAACCACTACACTGTTTAATAGTCTTATTGTGATGTGGCGGGAGTTTTAAAAACATGAGCCCTGAACAAAATATGATGCTGCCAAGCATACTGCCAGGCAAAAACAATGGAAATTGTGATGATGTGTGCGCATACTGTCAGGCATTGACGTCAGAAGTCACATCATCTATAGATGTACACATTTACTATGTTTGAAAACCGGTCTGACCATTAGCTTGACAGCCTGCACAATATTTGATTATATAGATTAGTGTTTCTTATAAAACCATGCCAGTCCTGTTTTGTGATTTGTGTTTTATGTTTGTTTGCTTTTCCTACTGCGAAATTAAAGTTCTGGGTTTCATATTATGAAAATTCAACAACTATAAATCTGCACTTTGATATTATTCCTGCGACTTACTCTAAAGATGCATAAGTTGACCCGGGAACAAATTTGGCTTCATAGCTTGCTAAGGAAACAATATCTTCTTCTACCCCAGAAGACAAACTGAAGGCACTGAAGGACATCTGCAATCAAATCAAACATCAATTCAATGTAGTTTTATATCTCTAAACGTAACTAATTATATCACAAAACTGAAATGCAAGGTAGTGCTGCCAACATTCTAAAACACTGATGTTCGTTTAGATGGTATGAACAAAAACACGGTGACTTGTGGAAGTTCATGTACTATCCTATGGGGCATTGTTATACACATTTTTGCTCCCCATATCAAAGCCACTGGAGCAATAAAACTTGAAATTTGGAAACATTGTTTTAATCCTCCTGTAAGGGAACAACGCAAAAGTTTGATGATATCGTATAAACAAAAGCGCTTTTATTATAAAGAGCCTGACCCCCTCCCTAGCTACCTGTAACGTAAGTGTCTAATATTGATAATTCCAACCCCAAAAGATCAACTTCGACCAATATTTTAACTACAGGGATGTGAATGGCCTCTGATCATAAACACAGAAAATTTTACCACTCAGTAGCGATCGCAATTAGCTATACCCAATTCCACTGATTTTTAACCAAAGGGTCTTTCCGATCTTCTTCCAAGGATTCTGAATCCATCTTTTTCCCCTGTTAGATTTCCACATTGGATGCCATATTACTTCCTTTTCCACATTAGCTATGTTCAGAACAAATATAATTCTCTGTAGATATAGCGGATGGTTCGGATAGGAAAAGGTACAAGTCTGATCGCTCACATTAACAATCTAGCAAGGGCGGCCGTCAACATCATCCCAAAGGCAACTTTCAGCAAACAGATGCATACGCACATGTAACAGTAACTGTTACCGTGCACTATAATATCATTATTTTGGGTAACATAATTTATTATCCTTACAATTACCTTCTCTAAGTTCTCTTGTAAACAAAGAATGTACAACCTGTAAATAATTACATTTAACCTATTAGAAAATTGCCACTTGTTCACAGAAAAGGTTTGAGCCTCCTTGTCCTATAAACTTACCGATGTGTTCCTTAAGGCACCCAATCTGTTAGATTGGTTATCAGACAAACCAGCTTGGTAGTCCATCAGTCTATCCCTATATTGAAAAGAGGAAAAACATAATGCCAAATGTTGAATCCAGTGTAACATGGAAACAAAATCCTTACAAAATGTTCCCATTATACAGTAAAGTCCATCTCTAATTTGGATGTGAGGAAAAGGTTCATTTGCATCACATGTATGCAGCTCATGTATGCAGCTTGATTTGAACATTTGACCTAGTTATATCATTTGTTCCCTAAAATAAGAAATAATAACCACCTGATCAATTTTCAGTGCAATCTGTATGATCCCTGATCTCATTTTACATAGCTTTGAAACAGCAGGTCTTTGCTATGTGCATCATGCAATCCTTTTTTGGTTATACTTTAAGATTTATAATCTGTATATGATATTTTGTCTTGTACCTTAAGATTTTTAATGTGTTTAAAATAACGTTTCGCAGCATTTGTATATTTTTTGCTGCTTCTAACTTTTCTGTTAGCGCATTGAGTTTCCTTGTGGTACAATGTATTATATGTGCCCTAAAAACGTGTTTATTATTATTATTATTATTATTTCATCATGAGAACTCCACCCTACCTCAACTTCAGATCAAATAATTTGGAGCATATGTAACTACCATGTCACATCTTTTACAATGTCTGCCCCCACTGATCACAATATTGAATATACTAGGTTTCAGCAAGTTAAAATTGTCACATCTGATGTCTTGCTGGACACAATCCATTCACAGGCACAGGTGGTTGGTTGATAAATGCATTGGGCTATGCCATTTAAAATACACACTACCACTGTGGAAGATTTGGGAAATCACTGTGGAAGATTTGGGAAATATCTTCCACAGTGGGAGTAGGAATTTCAAATGGAATGAACATTAGGCAGCTCCATTTGAAACTCACCCTCCCTCTCTGGACGATTCAGGTTGAATCTTTCTTAGAAGGTGTATGAAATTTAAATGGAGCTGTTTAATATGCTCATTCTGTTTGAAATTCATACTCCCCCTGTGGAAGATATTTGCCAGTTTTCTTTCGCCGCTGGAAAGTGGTTTCTGTGTTGTAGTTTTTAGCCGTGTTTGGACTGAATTTTGTATCTGCCGCCGCGGAGTTGTACTTGTGTCAAGGATTGATGACGACGCCATCTTGTGGATCTGCATCTCCGAGAAACCTGCTACGCTACGGATACCACTAAGTGCAATATTTTAGCCATCACTTTTAACAAAAGTCTGCTTTGTACTTTTAAACATTTTAATGTTGTTACTCGACCGTTTGATAGTTTTGTGATGTGTTTTTAATTACTAGTCGACATACGTCCGCCATTGATATCCGCCATTTTGATCCGCCATATTGCTTTTATTGATTGGAAAATCTTTGCAGATTTTTCTTATGACACTGATGAATTACAGTTTTTTCAACACCATTCAATAAAAATTTTGCCTTAGAGTGAATATACAGCGCAGAGCATAGATTTGTTGATGATTTGTGCTGATAGCTTGGTAAGCTTTACCCTTCATGCCTGCACCAGTTTAGCTGTTTGAGACGATTTGTATTCTATCTCAACTCTCCTGGTGTAACAGAGCGTAGATTTTGAGACAAACTGTAAGTGTGAACTTCTCTATTTAACCGGGTCTGCTCTCCTGCTGTGCAGAGGCATTTCCAGTCATGGTCCTACACAGAAACAAGATAGTCCCGGTGGGTAAGAAAGAACAACTTAACAATGACTTTGTTGATGCATGCAATAGAAATGATAATTGTTATATTGATCAAAGCATCCGATCTTGCTAAGCTTGAAAAATACCACAAAAAGGTGCTCAAGCAGATGCAGCATCTACAAGACAAGAGTTGCCAATGAGGCTGTGTTCCTCCTGATTGGACAGCTCCCTATTGAGGGTATACTAGACAAGCGGCGCCTCATGTTTGGAGCCATAACACGGAGTGACTGCATCGAGAGGGACCTTGCACTTAGGCAGCTCGCGGTGAAAGACACCAAGTCCAACAGCTGCTTCATCAGAGCTAATGCTGACCTTTGTAAGTACGGTCTTCCAGATGGGCACACCTTACTTGCCAATCCTCTCTCCAAGAATATTTGGAAGGAAACAGTCTCAAGTGCAATCGATGAATATTGGCACAATAATCTCGCTGAAGGGGCGAGAAACAAGACCACTCTGAAGTATGTAAATTCAAATTGGGACTGCACATATGGTATGAAGCCACACCATGTTTGGGCTACAGTCAACTTGAACACCAAAGATGTCCAAAGAGCTGCTGTAAAAGCGCGCCTTTTGACTGGCACCTACACCCTACAAGAGAAAAAGGCTCAATTCTACCATGGAAGAAAGAGATAAGAAGGAACCACAACGACTTCGATCGGCCAAGTTTTAATCCGCTTATCTATTGACACATGAAAAGAAAAGCTATCAATAGTACTTCCTTTCATGTATAGTCCATTTACCGCGATCGCTGCTTGGCGAAATCATTACTATAAAAAAAACACTATAACAAACCCATCCACGAACAACAGACGCTACCGGAAGTAAGATTCTGGAATTTCCCTGATGCTTTGAGCATGCATAGTAGCTTTATTTCGGGGTTTACAGTCAAACTGTTTTCTCGATCGTGTTGTGTAGAAAATGTACTTTAAAACATCGAAAAGTTCATCAAAATCGGCCGTTTTTGCGAGTTTCATCTTGATCAAATAAGGTAAGATTTTGGTGACTTCATTGCGTAAATTTTCGATGAAAAATAGATGTAATGTTCTTAAATAATTCAAAATGTTCCGGTTGAGTCCGGTACATGAAACCTGATGAGTTTAATAGCTTACATGTGTATAATCGTAACTAGCTAACTCATTTCAGTGCCAAAGACTGCCAACTCTGAGAAAAAAGTCATCAAAGTTCGGGAAAATTGGGCAAAATGGAAGATAGAGATGAAGGGCGCCATCTTGTTGTCAAGTCAAACCTTCCCAGCATGCAACAAGAGTGTTTTTTCGGAAAATTACGGTGTCGCCGAATCGATTCGATCACGCACGGAAATTACCGAAAATGACAGATGATCATGTCACCAGAGAAAATCATGTAGTGTGCTTGCACGGAAGGTCATTAGTTCAAATCATCATCTAGACACGCTCCAGGAGACATGCCAATGCATGGAGTACAATACCAAACTAATGGATATTGATCAAAGTAAATCCTCATGAATAACAATGTGAATTAAATGTCGGTAAAGGAGTATACAAAGTGAATGCGTTCGTTGTGGTTCTTTCTTATCTCTTTCTTCCATGATTCTACCCAGAGACCAATGACACATGTCTTCTGTGCAGTAAAGCCCCGGAAAATTTGAAGCATTTTCTCATCGACTGCGAAACACTGCAGGATACAAGGAAACATCATCTGGAGCAAGTGCAGCAGGCAGTCGAGAATGGCTACCCTAACGTGGATTGGAGAACACTACAAGAGAGCTCTCGCCTTACTCAGCTTATTCTGGATTGTACCATGGAAGGAAATCTCCCATTACCACCTGCGTGGTGAATCATCACAATCAGATCGCATCAACTAGGCTAGTTGCAGCCGAACCCGGCGCAAACCTATCCGCACTTAGATTGTAACATCCACCCATTTTCTGCAGCTCCCCAAATTCCATTGAGTGAAGGAAGTTTTTGATAACGAAACAACTAATCACCGATTTTGAAAGCAGGAGGAAACCGGAGATCCCAGAGAAAACCTGCGAAGAGAGCGAGCATGGATCGGGATAAACCAAGTGCACATGAGTCCTTGGGCAAGGGGCTTGAACCCGGGACCTCAGTGGTGCAAAGCGAGGGAATTACCGCTGCGCTAACTCGCCCTCCCTTGATGCTATAGGAAGCGCAACAAAAAATAATGTGTTTTGCACTTCACCGCACCAGAAAATCTCTCATTTACGATGGATAAAACTTTATGGCTATTTTTTGTATGTATCGGCGGATTTTTATGAACTATGCTAAATGTGTGTCGTCAAGTGACCTTTTGTGGACTATTTTTGGTGTTTTTAATATTTGCCCCCCCCCCACCGTAGCCTGTCTTCAGGGGTGTGCCTATTGTAAGGTGGGATCTACATTACTACTACTACTACCCCATTGAAGCAAAGAAATCTAAAATCAATATAGCTTAGATTTTCCATATTTGAACAATGGCACCTGTCTTACCAAACTATTTTAATACCTAGAGCTTCAAAAGTGATTAAGGTGACATAAATAGCATTATTGAGATATTCTATTTAAAATCCACACTCCCCCCACTATAGAAGATTTCATTCTCACTCCTACCTCAATTCCAGCTGTAACCAATGTTTACTACAGGTGATATTTTCCTAGTTTTATGTTGAATTTCAGTTGAAAATTGTTTAAATTCATGAAATCCAGTATAATTTTCCACAATCTTGCCTATAGATGATTAAACATTTTGTTTCAAATTTATCAATCTTTCACAACTTTTCACTTTTTATTGATGAAAAATATTGGATCTGAAATAACTTGCAAATTCCAAATTCTTCCACAATGGATGTGTGAATTTCAAATGGAATAGTCCATTTCCACATACATACCAATCTATATCTTGCATGAAATTAATAGTGACTGTTCTTCCAATAGTGAGTAACGCCGATGCCGGTGTCACCATGTTCGATTCTCTCTGCTCCATACGCATAATGAGATGATCTCGACTAAAGTACTACAGAACAAGAACAAAACAGGAAGAACCTTTAGAATATTTATATATTGGTCGCCACCCACACCCCTAACCTAGTAATTTTGACCCTCTTCCTAAGCCATTACCCTATAACCTAACCTTAACCCTAATCCCAACGCTTAAACATATCCCTAATCTTAATCTTGTGGTGGCAGTTATTTGAAATTCTTGCTAATAAGCATATGGCTTGAGGTAATTGATTCGGAAGAGTAGAAAGCATGTCTCCCAAGATCGGGCCCATATTACAAGCAACATTCTTTGAAACAATATTCCTTTGCTTCCAGGACTTTAAGCTTGTATGCATTGTATCAGGGATGCCAGTTGCCTCCTGAAGTTGGGAAGGAAAATAATATTTCATAAAATACTAAAGGCGAAGCGGAGCGAGCGTAGCGAGCGGAGCTCTCGCCCCTAACGGCGTGGGGTCCAGGTGGGGGTCGAGGGGTCGAAGCCCCCCGAAGCCAGACAGTTTCTGCACATTTTACACCACAGGGGAGGCTATTTTTAGGCGGAAGTTACATGTCAACAGATTAAAAATTAAAGCAAATGATTTACAAATACAACTTACTTATGGTTTCCTGGTAGACCGATTTTTAACTCCAGCATCGATCGTCATTATATCTGCTTTCCTATCCACTTCCATTGTGAAGATTGATCGCAAGATAAAGAGCAAATCCGATCGTAATTCTGCCCGTAATTCAATACCACACACGCAAGTTTAAAGTTTAAAGTTTATTAATATTTTATTGTCAAAACGAAACGCACGTTCATACGATCAAGGCTTCCGAATTTGCAGCCACAACAAGTCACATTTTTCGTGTTTCCGTCTCATCCCTAGAGGTGTACAGCTACAAACACTGCGTATTGTACCATGCATACGGGCACGTGCTCTTGAGCATGAGAGTGATTAGTTGACAAATACTTGACAAAAGAGGGCAGTATATTTTATTTTATTTCTTTCAGAGCGAGGCGGACACAACGGTATTTTTTCCTTCCAATCGGAGATTTTTTTTGCGGCGGAAATTTTGTAAAAAATACGCTGCGGTCCGGATTTCGAAATATCCGGAAGACTGGCATCCCTGAAATTGTATATTGTACGTTACCACACACTTTTTTTATTATTGGTTAAGGTGCTGTTATCAACTCATCTAACATTGCTCCGTGCATATACCTGCCTACTATGATGCAGATCACAGAAATATTGAAAAACATTTCATGACTTGTAAGTATCTACTCCCAAAACACGTAACTACTAATTAAATAAATATTGATGGATTGGGGCGACTCCCACATCACTATCCAAACTTGGTGCAATCCACAGGGGGGCACTTGCATGATAGTCATCCCTGAAGATGACCTCATCTCCCACCGCCAAAGTCAACCCCTTGGGGGTTTTCTCTCTTTCTCTTATGCTAGCCAGCTTGACCATCAGGTGCTCTATCAGATCGCACAAACTTAGGGGGAAAATCTCAAGGTCCAACATGGTCTCCCACAGGAGATCATTTCTCCCATTACCTGCAGGCTTTAGGAATGCCTTTACAGCATAATGTAGCTTCAATCAAATCAGAATTTGCACAGCTTCCAAGGGTGGGGTTAATTGCAATATTGGTACCAAAGAGTCAATGTTACCTAAATTGAAAACTATTGTCAACGCCTAGATTACACTTGACTTAAAAAAATATAAGTCCTTGAATACATTTATCAGGTCTGTAGTTTATCCATAACATCAAGAATTTTATCACATCAAGACCAGTCAAAACTTACGTTTCTGGACGTTTCATCAACCATTGGTTGACTTCATCAGCAGTGTTGCTGTTTAGAAGTGCTGTGTGATATTCATCCACCAACCCTCAAGAGTTTGAGCAGCATCATGCCCTGTGTCAAAGTTCTTATGCAACACAGGATCATATAGATGTGAAAATGATGTTGGCCCTGCCCAGTTATTACATGATTGTCCCTAAAAACATGGTCAGAAAGAGCTGATCATGTTTGTTCATTGTTTTCTGTCAGATCTGGTGAATTTTTGTTGCACAAGAATTTTGACACAAGAACTGTGGCACACTTTGAACTGTGTTGCACAGACAGTGATACTGCTCAAACTTGTGAGGGTTGCAGGCTCAATATCGCACAGAACTACAAAACAGCAACACTACTGATGAAATCAGCCGATGGCTGATGAAACGTCCAGAAACATAAGTTTTGACTGCATGGTCTTGATATGATGAAATAAATAAATCATAGATTGTTTACCTTGTGTAATCTTTTCAGCCTAATGAGTCCTTGCACACAACCAAACCCGCACAATTCGTGCATAGTTCGTAGCCTCTTGTCAAATCTCCGACACCCGTCTACCGCAAACTTTTTTGGCGTGTAGGTTTCCTCTTGGATAATAACCGGCGTCAGGTCATCCACAGTAGTAAATGAAGAAGAACCTGGCAAAATTGAAGTTACAAGATTGAGTAAGAGGGTTTTTGAGGGTCAATGTATGCTGGTAACAGACCATCACAGCTAAAATTTGCCCCCAAAATACCATTGATCACATCTATATGGGTTTGTGGCCATTTATATACCGGAGTTATATTCACAGGGCCAGGGGACATGGGCCTGTTTACCGCCCGCCCATGCAATAACAGACAAACCAGCAACCCTGCCCTAGCCCAAAGCACCTCCCGGCCCCACTCCCTCATCACACCTGCCGGGTGTGCACCCTCTCTTTCCCCCACTCGCCACATCCATGATGCATGTACACTGACCAATCTCCTCATCAGCATGCTCATTAATCCTAACCACAAACTGCCACATGCTGGGTTCCTCCCATTCAGCATGGCAGGGGCGGGAAACACAGGGGCACCTCCGACCAAACCCCCCTCAAAGTGTTAGGATCAAACACATGACATTTACAATATTTATTACAACCTACTTTACCTCTTTCTTTAGGACTACATGTTGGACGTTCTTCCTTTTCCCCATCACTGTGATAACCATCTTCATGGACACTGGCAGATTGCCGTCTATTTCTTTTTCTCCACATTGGTGACTTCTTGTCACGCATGTACTTCCTACACTGGGCATCTAACCTTGGATTATTCTGTGAACAAATACATCCAACCAGAAGAAGAATGTGTGAAAAGATCAAAAGTAATGAATGTCAAGATTTCGTTCATTCACATCAAAATGCTAAAACATGGTCTAAAATCATCAAATTGGCCTTACAAAGTTATGGTTTCTTACAAAGTGATTCCTAAAGGTCACACCACAAGGTTTCACTTGTTTCTTTTTTTCTTCTTCTTCTTTTTTTTTCTAATTTATTTTCTTTTATTTTACAAATATCTGTGTGACTGATATTTGTACATTAAAAGATAAATAATGGAAGTTTAACAAACTACCCTAAAATGTGTTCTTGTCCAAGTAACTTGTTAATAGGAACATGCTTATATTCAATTTACAGTACATACATAGCTGCTGAAAATCGTAGGCTTCCAGCTGTTGAAAATTAACTCAAGAATCCTACTTTTTTCCATGGAATGTAACAAAAGGTCGAATTAAAATTTTAGACACAATCTGGTCCATGGGGGCCAAAGGCGGCAAATTTGAAACTGAGAGAAAGGTAAAAATATGGAGTAAAAAACAATCAAATACATAAGAAAATAGACATCAAAAAACTTCATAACTTTAGAACCAAGTATGCTAGACCTTTGGTGTTTTCATTAAATGATAGCCTATTGTATACATGTAATAATTACAGTAACTCAATTTTCAAAAATGCCTCCTTTGGCCCCCATGGACCAGATCGTGTCACATATATATTTTTTTCATTCAAAATAGCATTTTAGGCTTATATATACTTTTTGTGTGCAGTATAACAATAGTACCACTTACCAGAGTTGGTACAATGATGCTCAATATATTCCTGACTTCTGCAATAGTCTTCTGCAATGCTTTCAATTTACCTTCAGGGATCTTTGTCTGATGTTGTGGTATAGGTTCTTCTGGTGGTGTCTCGCTCAAGCGATCTCTTAATTGAGGATGATCCTCAATGTGTTGGTCTGAAAATAACAAAAGCAAATTTTCAGTGCCTCGCGTAGTAATTTGGTTGACATCCGATAGTCACAAGGTGTGCTAGTCCTAAGGTTCAAAAATAAAATAGAATTTGCTGAAACTAAAATGAGGCTCACTAGTGCAAAACTATCCCTAACCCTTTTCGACTAAGGTTGTTTCAGTTTCGGACTAGCGAACCTCATTTTATTTTCGGACAAGTGAACCCTTTCATTTTTCGGATTAGCAAACACTATTTCTGGACTACCAAATCATTTGTTAGGACTAGGGCACCTTATGTGGTTGAATACATATTCAAATCACAAGATATTTTGATGCTTGCGCGTAAGTGGTGCTTTTAGTAAAAGTTCTCCTGAAAAGGTCTTTTGGGCTATTCCTGTTGAAATTCATACACCCCCTATGGAAGACATGACCTTGATAATTCACACAGGGAGTGTGATTTTCAAGCCCTATGTGGGTTGTCTGAATTTCAACTGGAATAGCCCATTTTATAAAGATATGGCAAGGTAAAATAACTTATGGTACTAACCTGGACAACGCAGCAAGCGTGATTGTGCGCACATTAAGGAGGAATAATATGTAGGATACAAAGGAGAAGATGAATAGTGTGATCGGAATCCGTCCCTCACGTGAGGGACGGAAATCAATAGATAAATAGATGCACTGAGAAGTTAAGGAGTATTTTCATTCAATTAAACTTGAATGGATATTTGACTCTTAATAAGGTGAATATCTATGCCAAATGAATTAAAGGTCTTACATGTACTTTTGTCGTAATATTGCATTTTGGCTTGTGAGGGACGGAAATCAATAGAGGCTGTCAGCCTTTCGCCATCTTGTGGGTACAAATGTGCCCATCCACCACAAACTGGTTGTAAAGTCGGCATTTTCCATTTTGAGATACAATCAAAAACAGTATTGGATTTCTATGTAAAATATACTAGGAATTTGACCTTTGATGAACCATAACTTCACTTCTAGATGTCCAATAAAGCTGGTTGAGGTGTCATTGTAAAGCTGAAAGTGCATTCTTTCAAAATCTGCAATAAACAGAAAATGATCTAGAGCCAACTTTACTACCACTTTGTGGTGGATGGTCACAAATGATCTGTGTGTTCATGCGTCGGACACTACGCGCAGCTGTTATCGCGCATCAACACGGTGATTTTGCTGTTCACGCATGGAGATCGAACGACCATCACAGCGTGTACCCACAAGATGGCGGCATATGACGTCACGCTGACTGCCTCTATAGATTTGATAAACCATGGCAATAGTTACATCTTTCTTTTTTCTATTGAAACTTTTGGTCTAAATTACACTTGTAACATATAATATGTAATTTGAATGTTGCCTCTATCATATCAATACAAGAAACAGCTGAAATTTACTTTGAGTGGTTCTTTAAACGGAACATAAACTTTACGTTAGGGACGGACATTTTCTGTGTGAGGGACGGACAAAATGTGGCGCCATTTTGAAATTAGTTGAATTTTTTCAAATTGCCTCAAAATCTGTCCCTTGGCCTCTTACAGTATTATTTTAACTAATATAATGTTGCTTTGATTATTTTTAGTGTACGTGTAAATTACCATAGCAAGTGATTGTGAGGGACGGACAAGTTTGGTGTGAGGGACGGACATGCTTGTTTTCTTTCAATTTGGTAAAAAAAGCATGTCCGTCCCTCACACTTTTTGTAATTAAGCTTGCGTAACTCTGGAATGAAATGTTTCTAATTTTTGTAACTTTATATCAGGATACCTGGGCATCAATATCAATAGATGGGGTATGTGTTATTGTAATTTATTCAAGAACTTTTACGATTAATTTTGTGAGGGACGGACAAAATTTGATAGCGTCAACTTCAACGACCCTTCTTCCTTAACAGGGACACATTTTATTCATTTAAATTGTATTATTGATAGTAAGTGTATTGTTGTTAATTTGCAAAACAAAATAAGCAACAGGAACTCTTCTTGTTATTTAAAGCTTTATTTTTAAATATGTACTGTGATGTCCGTCCCTCACGTGTAATTTTGTTGACCTAAATTTAAGGACTCCGTTTACACAGAACGTACGGCAAAATTTTACTTTTTCTTTTGGATTAGTAAAATATGATGTTTTGAGATAATTATTATGCACAATGTGCACAAATTTATAACAATTTTAATTTTTGGCCAAATGTTACCTAATTTTCGATCACACTCTGATGTAGGAGTCAGAAGTTCTATTATAAGAAGCAGGGATGAAATATAGGGAGGAAGAACTGGTGGAATGCAACAATGTCAAACAAAATAAAGGGGAAACGATTACCTATTGTGTAATTTAGATCTGCTAGTCTCTCTTGCAGGTCCTTTTCAAAGTTGAGTCTGTTGCCATAGCAGAAAAGTTGGCTGATCTTCTTGAATCGACCTAGAACCCATTCTAAATGTGTTGTCAGCTTCCTGTGGGTGGAAGAGAATGTTTACGTTTATTTATTTCTTGTATGATGTATACATGCATGTATGTATTGAGTATGCATTAACCAATACTCCATATAAGGTGAGGTCATCTTAAAAAATCCAAGGTCAATTTTAGCATCACTAAGTTTTTACAGAATAAATTGTCCAAAATAGTGGACCAAAATGACATTATTGAATAATTGTGACCTGCTACCACGGAAAGAGCGTAAAGTTGCAAATTGGTTAGTTTCAAGACATCTTGACAGCTGAGATGACGTTCGTTGTTTGCCGCATGTGTTAACAAAGAACACCAACACAGTAGCCAGACAGTCTCATAACTACCAAGCTGTGACTTTACACTCATTGCGTGGTAGCGGGTCACAAACATTTAAACATAAGAAAATTGTGTTTTTTTATTTGCTTATTATTATTTTGGTTCATTCATTTATTCATTCATTTCCTTCATTCACTCATTCAAACAAACCGAGAGTGTAACTAGCCCTTGACTCAAACAGGGGTGTGATAGGCCACAGACCAAAAAAAGAGGAAAATGACTAACACTGAAAAAAAACGGCGTAAAATCAGGGTAAAAACACCAAATATGGGCTAAAAATAAAAGAAAATGTGTAAATTTTGGCAACAAAAAATGAGGAAATCAGCTGAAAAGAGGAACTCTCACACCCCTGCTCAAAATAGTGAAATAAATTCAGTCAAATACACAATTTTCAACCCATTTAGTCCCAAAACTAAATGGATCGGAATATTTACTTAATCTTTGAAAAAGCTCTTACTTTTTATCTGGGGTAACATAGGCCATACAGAATGGCCTAACAAAGCCTCTTGCTGAGATGTCATATAACGTGAAATGATGAACCTGCAAAGATAAATCATCGTAAACTGTTTGGTTTTCTCTGAATTTAATATTTTCAAATAAGTTGGGGGAAGGGACAAGTTTAAAAGGCTTCACACTTTCATACGGTTTACTTGTTTGCAAATGTATTGTAAATTCAATGTCATGAAATGCTCTTGTGTGACACCTGATAAACCTGTCCCCCCCCCCATCAAGAAAATTCAGCTGGTATTTCCCCCGATTAGCGTCTCCTGCTTTCTGGGCCTATGGATCCATTGTGTCTTTTTTACGCACCAGGCACCTATTTCTATACTCTGATGCACCTCAAGACGTTTGTGTGTATGTCGCTGGTCATAGTATTAATCGCGAAGCGCGTACATGCACGTTTACAAGGACGGATTGTCAGCATACTTGCGGCGCAACCACAAAATGCATTGATGTCACTATCAAATTTGAGGTGAACCAAAAGTATCACATATTAATTGACTTTCCTATGTAATAGGGGAGTCATCACAATATAAGTTCCTTTTCACCGGGTGCAAATGACTACAAATATCCGATATTTGCCTCAATTGGCATGGAAACACACAAAATCCACCTAATTCTTTTCAAGGGTTGGTTTCTACTACAATTGGCAAACAATGTAATGTGTAAAAGGGAAAATAATGGATTGGCAATGTGAATGTCACTTTACTGACAGGAGTCAAACAGGAAAAAAGTAACTTACATAGGCATAGGCTCCTTCCTGAACCTCATCTAGTAACACACCTACGTCCTCTATTAACATAAATGGAATGCTGAAATTAAAACAGTAAGACAAGCATTGAACATTCAATAATATATATAATAATTAATATGTGACATGATCAAGGAGAATGAGTCGTGTGTCTGCAATTTTTAAGATGTTTTTTACTCCATTTTTTCTGACAGTTTAGGAATGCTACATTTCGATGCAACCCCATCAAAATCAGACATCTGGTTACCGAGTTATGAGCAATTTATCGATGACTGAAAACAACATAAAACAAAATATAAAATAGGATAAAACAATATAGGCCTAAATGGTTGTCCATATTCCGTGTGGTTTTCTGCAAAATGTAGCTTTGCAAATGCTGTTTACAATCCTATAAGAGTGCACACCAGTAAATAGGAATCTCCTATGTCCTTTTTGAAAAGTTACAGTGTTTAAAACGAGGAAACGTGCAAGAAGACTGAATAGAATAGATTAGGAAAGGCTTAAAAACAAACCATTAGGCCCTGATTCATATTAAATCCTAATTTAGGCCTGGGAAATATATTGTCTGTGAAAAATGAGCAGGATCCGACCTTTTATGAAGATTTGGCTAAGCTTTCAAAATGTGTTACATTTCAGAAACACCAAGCTATTTGTGAGTCGCCAGTAAGCTGTATTTTATATAGGGTGATCTAGTGGGCAATTTCCTGAAAAAAAAACCGCTGGACTCCGTATGATTTCTCTGGACTAGATGTCTTCAGCTGACCTTCAACTTGCAGAAAGAGTAAGTTTTGAAGAGCTGAGTCGCTCTGAAGTCAAAACAAGGCGGTTCTCGAACCACGAGTCTCGCCTGCTTTCGTGACCGCCTGCTTGTCATGCCCATACGACAGTATTTACTCATTTGACCTCAGATGACCCCTGGTGACCCAGAAATGACCTTCCAAAAATTTGGCTTTAAATGTTGACTGTACCCACCAAGTTTCATGCCCATATGACAGGTTTTACTAATTTGACCTCAGATGACCCCTGGTGACCCCGAAATGACCTTCCAAAAATTTGGCTTTAAATGTTGACTGTACCCCCCAAGTTTCATGCCCATGCAACAGTTTTTACTAATTTGACCTCAGATGACCCCTGGTGACCTCAAAATGACCTTCCAAAAATTTGGCTTTAAATGTTGACTGCACCCACCAAATTTCATGCCCATATGACAGTTTTTACTAATTTGACCTCAGATGACCCCTGGTGACCCCGAAATGACCTTCCAAAAATTTGGCTTTAAATGTTGACTGTACCCACCAAGTTTCATGCCCATCCGACAGTTTTTACTAATTTGACCTCAGATGACCCCTGGTGACCTCGAAATGACCTTCCAAAATTTGGCTTTAAATGTTGACTGTACCCACCAAGTTTCATGCCCATACGACAGTTTTACTAATTTGACCTCAGATGACCCCTGGTGACCTTGAAATGACCTTCCACAAATTTGGCTTTAAATGTTGACTGCACCCACCAAGTTTCATGCCCATACGACAGTTTTTACTAATTTGACCTCAGATGAACCCTAGATGACCTCAGTGACCTTGACCCACTAACCAATACAAACCGGTTCTGTCTCGGGTCAAGATGCACCCACCCACCAAGTTTGAGGAACGTGCAACCCCTAGTCTCCGAGAAAATAGGCGGAAGGCAAACTTTAACCAAAACTTTAACCAAATTTGTCACATCCACACACACACACATACATACACACATACGGAAAAGTGATTATATAGTCTCCTGCCTTATCAGGCGAGACAAAAATGACGTTTTCCCGGACCCTGTTTGTACAGAAAGTCAATGCAGGCTATTTACTGGTGTGCACCCTGTACATTTTGACCTTTTGACCTACTATCACGAACTTTTCGTGATTTAAAATCTGTTATCGATAAGATTCTTCAAAATTAAGCTACAAGTGACTGTCTGGACAGTCTGGCATATCAATTTGGTGATAGTTTGGCTGTTTAGCATATAAACCTGGTGATTTATTACTATTGGGGTAGTATCGAGGTAAGTTTTGTGTACAAATAAGGCATCCTGGCCTGGGATCATTTGGTGCCAGATCTGTCATTCTATGCGAGCCGATCAGTACACAGGCAATGCCATGCAATTGCAAGGCAAGGCTTCCAAATTTGGCACAGCAGGCATGGCTGCGCTAGCATAGAACAGCAAAAGCTTGAGAAAATCAATTCCACCTTTGTGTATTCCGAGCATGTGTAGGGGTGCGTCTGTGTGATTTGGAAGTTGTTATCGCATGGGAATTAGGAAAGCTTAAAATTACATGACCATTTTTGGTAAGCTTTAACATGTTCCGTCCGATCTTATAAAACCCTGATCCTAAATCCAACCATGATCCTAAAACCTTATCCTAACCCTAATCCTAACCCTGGCCTAATCCTAACCCTAATCCTGATCCTAATCCCTAATCCTAAACCCTAAATCTCTAATTCTATTCAAAAGCATGTAAAAATGATTTGTTCCCTGCATTTTGACGACTAAATATACTTCGTGTATTTTCTGCTTACATGCTTATGCAATTTGTTTGTTTTAATGTTTGTTTGCACATAGAGATATTGACATGGCCAAGGAAATCAACGTCCCTGCACTCTTCTTTGAGAATCTGCAACAGAGGATTGAGCGGCAAATTCAAAACAAGAATGCGTTCGGAAAAGGTTGCTGGGAATGGGATGGGTGCACCAATGCATGTGGTTATGGCAGAGTCCATTTGACAATTGGAGGGGACAGTGTCTGGGTGAGTGCACACAGAGCTTCTTACATGGCTTTCAAAAGAAAGAGAGAGTCTGAACTGTCGACCGAAATTTCTCACCGTTGTCATCAGAGGCTCTGTGTCAACCCCGGACATCTGTCCCACGAACCACACCATGTAAATCTGCGAAGGAATCGCTGTCGTAAGGAGGAGAAATGCTTGGGACATGGTGTGTACAAACATTGTATTTTATGAAGGTGAGAGTCTCACTCAGTGGCTACGTGAAGCACTTGCAGCCAACTACACTGCATCCAGTAACAATTTGAAAAAAGATGTACTTTTTTGCAACTCTCTTATACATGCATGTAGGCCTATAAAATGCTCTTTAGTTATGCTGCAAATGCTTCTCTAACACAATTTAAAAATCCCACTCTCAATGTCGGCCTAATTTCACAAGCAATGTATATTGGGGGAGATAGTAGGCGTACAATATACCGCATTCTTTCCATTAACCGCCTGTGGCTTTAACAAAGTCATTGGGATGGCGCTTATTTTTTACATTGTTTACATATTTTATGTAAATAAAAAATGGCCAAAATTTTCAACCATCCATCCATCATCATCATCATCAGTGCACCATGATATGTTTCGGACCATGTTCCAGATTTGCATTGACAGTTAATAATATCATTGTTTGTTTCTTTGATTGTTTTAAAGTCACTGGGGGCTTATAGGGGCATGGGCAGTTAATGGAACGAATACGGTATTTGATAATGGGATTTTTGAAAGTTTTTAAAAAAGTAAAGCTTAAAATGATGCTAAATTCACCAACATTGTTACTTTGGATCTAATTGTGATTTCAAATAGAAACTTTCATTACGCACAGTGTCATACAAGTGATATCTGTTTCGTCGTTGAGCTGCACGTCGACTGCTGTATCTAGAAGAGCTTGCTTGCGGATGCGGAAATAAGACTGGCGCCTGTTCATGTGATGTAAAGTAGAGAGAGCTGGTGAATTTGGTGCCAGAGGAACATTGCAAGCTTTTGCTTTTATCAGAATTGAGTCTCCAATTGCATTGTTTACCATATGGATCGCACTGTGGTCACGATTGACCCGTTATGCGAACAAGTCATCGAGTGCTTGGGGTTTGTCTTGGCAAATGCGTGGTTGACAGACTCTGCTTTCTGTGTTGTTAAAGAATATCGAGTTTTATGCGCGCGTGCCTCCTTGCCCATGCGCTTTCTCAAGATGGAGGCCAGCACTTCGGTGTCGCTTCGGTGAAAACCTGTATGCACCGCGAGCAAACTTTGGTATGTATTCATGTACGCACTTTTCACCATCACATACAAGGGAATACTTTCTGCACAGATTGTGTTTATCCTCGTAACACTTTATTAGAGCTGGTATGGCAGCAGTGATTGACTGAGCCGCCAAATCTTTGCGATTGCCAAACTTCTGATTTGCGGCCCTTACCTCGCGCTTCGGCGCCGCTAAGCTATGCTGTCGGCTAATCTGTTGATTGCCTGCCTGTGCTCTTTAGATTTGCACGGATGCTCAGTTACAAGTTGCGGAGTGATTCGCGCCCGCGATATGGCTTTTGCCACAGCTCTGTTCAGATGTACAGTATCTAAGTAGTGCTCAGTTGTTACGCCTTGTTTCGATTTCATCTCGTCACCAAACCCTCTGCCATCCGCCATCGGCATCGGTGCACAGTTTATCGACAGTAATGGGATGTGAGCCACTGGTCAGAATTGATGCCAACTTCCTACCGCCGCGCTTTTCATCGCCAGCATTTTCTTCAACAGACAATGTCGCGGTGCAGCCTTCATGTCCAGGGCAGTCAACTTCGACACCTCTGCGTCGAGCACATTCACCGATCTTACAAAGTTTGTTTTCATGATTGAAAGCAATGATTTTTTTCTGAGGCGTTAAATTTTCAGCAAGCACATCGCGAGTTTGTGTGGCTGGAGCGAATGGCGTGTTGCCACGCGAGTTTCTCAGTGGATTGTTGTACTGTCTGTCGGCTTCTGCAGGGATCGGCGTGTCGCGAGGAAAACCTCCATTTTCAAGGATGTTCTGCAGCTGAAATCTGTGCTCGCCCATGTTTTCCTCGTTACATTCGCGAACTTTTCTACCGACTTCATTCAGTTGACTCTGCAGGGCCGATGCACATGGTACTGGTTTGTTCATTGCACTTAAAAGACGCTGAGCACCTGTAGCAGCAATGCTGGTGTTGATGAGCCCAACAGCAAGACTCCTATTTGGCTCGGCAGTCTTTCTACCTCTGACACCCGATTAGACAGCTCATGGTATAGTTTCTGCTTGCTGGATATGTAATTACATGAGTCGCATTTCACCCTGATGATTCCACTCACTCCCCATTTGGTGAACAAGTTGCCTGGTGTCATCAGCCGACCTTCACACTTTGGGTTTATCAAGTTATGTTCAGTTACACAGTCTTGTATAGCATTTATGCATGTAGTCAAATGTACTTCTACATAGCCACTGACAGGTTCTGTTTCGTTTTTGTCTTGCAGCATTTTTTCAACCTGAGAAGTTTCATGAGTTTGGGGTCGAAGAACTGCACCAACTGCAACATTGGCATCTGAAGTGTCCAGGAGCTCTGATGCTTGTGGTATCCATTCATTGTGAACATTTAGCTTGAACGATCTCTGGAATTCCTGGTGAGATAGTCTCTTTAACCTTTTTATTTTCAGCTCTTTAGGCTTGGAGTCCCCCAATTTCAGATTTGCACTCCACGATTTCACTCCTTTTTTGAACCAACCAACTTGTTTCTTCTTCCACCCATGGCCAAGACGCCCCATATTACATGTATCGATAAATAAAGTTGAAATTAAACTTGTACAGATGATGGGTAATCAGTAACTGGGCTTTCATCTATACCCAAATTGAAGTTCCCACAAGGACTTTTATTAAAATCGAGCCTTGTCATTGGTCAATGGCTATGCTAATTAGGGCAATCAATATCATAAGGTGCTAGGTATTCATGTTTTCAAGATAAAAATCAATACATTTTATTAAGAGGGACATATCATTCATAAAAGAAAAACAATGTAGCTTGAATAGACTCCTCAAAGTATGTGTACAAAATGCCCAAGTCCCTTCATTGGACACCCCCCCACTCTATAAGTAAACAAATAAACAAAAAAATACACAGAAAATAGATTCAGATATTTGTTTTTGAATTCAAGCAATATTTTAATACAATTTTTCTATCATTCAGTGTATAAAAACATTTGCAAATGAACAATGAAGTGTAAAAATGTTACAGTGCAGCAAGCTATTTAAGTGTGTAATTTTGTCATTGCTATCAGCAGTAGATAGCAAAAAGGCTAAAATGATACAATGTAAATTAGCTTATTTGCATAGTAAAAAGCCCTCAAAATGTAACCAAACCAGTCTAATTATGTTTACCTGTACCAAATTTATGATATATTATATAAACATGTAAACCTAAAAATTCTTTAGAGTGCACACCAGTAAATAGGAATCTCCTATGTCCTTTTTGAAAAGTTACAGTGTTTAAAACGAGGAAACGTGCAAGAAGACTGAATAGAATAGATTAGGAAAGACTTAAAAACAAACCATTAGGCCCTGATTCATATTAAATCCTAATTTAGGCCTGGGAAATATATTGTCTGTGAAAAATGAGCAGGATCCGACCTTTTATGAAGATTTGGCTAAGCTTTCAAAATGTGTTACATTTCAGAAACACCAAGCTATTTGTGAGTCGCCGTAAGCTGTATTTTATATAGGGTGATCTAGTGGGCAATTTCCTGAAAAAAACGCTGGACTCCGTATGATTTCTCTGGACTAGATGTCTTCAGCTGACCTTCAACTTGCAGAAAGAGTAAGTTTTGAAGAGCTGAGTCGCTCTGAAGTCAAAAAAATGATGTTTTCCCGGACCCTGTTTGTACAGAAAGTCAATGCAGGCTATTTACTGGTGTGCACCCTGTAGATACTGAAAATTGAATATGACTTCATACTGATTTTGCTTGATCACGCCACATAACTATGAATAATTTGGTTAGATGGAATCATCAACATTTTTATACCAAATGTTATATAACCCACCATGACATTAAATGTGTTCACCATGACATTTAAATGTGTTAGCCCGGTAACAACAATTTGGATTTTTTTTAAAGGATCACATGAGCAGTTGACGTAGTAGATAAAGGGTGAGAAACAGACCATTACCATAGATAATCGGTTGTCTTGTTGAGGTATGGTGTCTTGTTGTCGCCGGAAGGCGAGACCAAGGGTCTCGCTTCCGAGCGACTAACATGCTCACCATACCTCAACAAGACACTTCGATTATCTATGGTGATGGTCTGTTTTGAACCGCTTATCTTACATATACTGGCGAAGCAAAAATAAACGAATTTGTTATTCATTTTCCAAGAAACAAAATGGAAAAAACTGATGTATTATTTTGTAAAAGTTGTGGGTTTTTTTCCCAAAATAAAAACACCTCGAGATAGTGTAATATTCTTCCCATGTGTCCTGCGTGCGAGTCTATTTAATGACAAATGCAAGTGATTTAATCAAATCAATACAGAATTGATCTCAATTGACAATTGTATTTGAAGTGGTTTGGTAGGTTATTCACTTGCTTTAATCCGCTGGAGTTTATTCACCCCGTGACCATTGTTATTCAAATGATTAATGAATAATGCAAATTATATGGACTACAATCTGTTTCAACACCATGAAATTTATATCTTAGAAAAATGTGAGTATAAGCAGATATTTGAAAGACCTAGTAACGTTGTGTCCAATGGTGCTCCCCATTATGGGTAGGTCACAGTAAGGCTTTGCACCCCCAGCCTCTTGACTTGTAATGAGTACCGCAGGTTAGTTTGCGAAGCTCCCCTGGTCGGGTAGTATCCCGGGGGTTGTTGCCTAGCAGCTAATTTGCATGGACCGTTGAGCGTTTGTGGGTTGGGCAAGGATAAAGGCAGGGGATTCCCTTCTAAATCCCTTCTAAAAACCAATGGCAAGTTTATATACATGTACTGAGTTTACATTCAACGAAACGGTTACTTTTTATTTATGAATATTTACTTCGTTATGCTAATTAAAATGTAATTACTGTTATACGGACTGCAGGAGCCCTCTATAATTTTCTCTTGCGCTGTAAATGCATTTTTTCCAAATAATAGTACCAACTCAGATTCTACATGTATGTTGTGATCCTTTCCATAGTGTTTCTAGAATGTCCATGGTATTCCTTTTGTTTAGCTCGCTGCCCGAGACCGTTATCTTGAGCTATTGTGTTGATAACGGTCTCTGGGCAGCTAGCTACCTCCATTAATCTAGGTAATGGTCGAGGCAACGAACCTCAAACAAAAGGAATACAATGGATAATCTGTGAATAGAAAAGGGCTAGACGTATATATGTAGTTATAATGCTTTGTGGCTGGCTTTGTGGTCTACTCACCTTGATCTGAGTGTGTTTGTTGCATTGTAATCAATTGCCATAATCTTCAAAGCAAATGCATTGTCATCAAAATCACCTGTTGCATCTTTGGGAATGGTAAACTGCAAAGGAGACAGAAACAAGTTTGAGCTATAAATTTTGTGGTTGTAGTCGGCTGCAATGTTCCCACCTTGATGCGCATCATTCAGGGTGATTTCATTTGGAGAAAGAAAAAGAAAAATATCAAACAATAAAATCAGGTAGGAGGTGCATATGCTTTGTTCCACAAAGTCACATTACTATACACCTTTAGTGACCTTACCAGTTCTGAGAAATCAGTGCTTACAAGTTTGGATGGCAAGACTAACGAAAGGACTAACACACAACCAGGAAACATAATGTCTCCTCCATTATAGTCATAAAGAACTAGATTTACTTCACTTAGGGGCAAGAAATCCTAGCAAATTCATTTTTACCAATTTGAACTTAGTACTGGATGCAAAAATCATTTGAAACCACACTGCATGAGGAAATCGCACCCCTGGGTACAGCACATGTTATTATGCAATAGGCCAATAGGATAGCATGTGCATCTGCCTCATACAAATATCCCAGTTTCTTTCGTTAAAAGAGTACCATGACATCTGATTCCCAGCTGTTTAGAGTAAACTAACTAAATCACAGTTTACCATTAGCATTTCTATGTGTAGTATACATAAATTGGGCTGTTTCAGTTGAAATCACTACACCCCGTATGGAAGACATGACCTTAATCTTTCAAACAAGGAGTGTGAATTTCAAATGGGATTACCTGAATGGGTGACTGCATTTAAAATCTTCATCCCCAATGTAGGAGATTTAGATCATGTCTTCCATACAGGGTGTATCATGAATTTCAACTGGAATAGTCCATTGTATTACTTACCAAAGGTATTGGTCCCTCAATTTCGGAAAATTCACAAACTAGGACAAAATCACCTTCAAAATTTAGACTGGACGGCCATGGATTGGGTGGTTTGTATGGCTGGATCAGGTCACTTGACAATGGTGGTCTGGATCGGAGGAAAGCTTCCTCATCACCTGGGAAGATAAAAAAAGACATGCATTAAATTATAAACATTGTTTTGAAGATACAGATTGACCATGCATGTGTACACTATTAACATCATGCTCGAGTAGCCCAGGGGTTCTTACAATGTATTTCATGATGTCATATATAAAATTTCATGTAAGACAGGGTTCGAGGTTTGAGTCAGGTTTCACTGCCAAATGTGTGAAAAAAATATTTAGGTGTGAAGAATACTTCTAAAAATGAGCATATATAGTATTTCTAAGGTAAAAATGTCTGAATTTTCAATTTTCCTAACTTAGAATACTGTATCTTAAGTCGTTTTTGGGTTAAACATGGATTTATGGCCATTTTTTACTGAAAATGACCAGTTTTAGGTGAAAAAAAATTTCACCATTAATTTTTAATCCCTCATATTTTCTACTATATAGATAAATGTTGTCTTTCTCTGTTATTTTGTATTACCTGATGGTTTATTTGTTCAAATAAAACTGTTTTTAATTGATTTCATTGCTTACGTTGTATACCATACCCGGAAAAAGTTGAACTTGAAAGTGAAAAAACGAAGCCCAAAAAGGTCATTTTCGAGAGATTTGTATCTTAGTTTCGCCATAAAATTTGATCTAAAGGGGCTAGAGACCTCATTAACCCCTCATTTTAATGATATTTCAATTTGCCACACACTGATAATAATTTTAACTTCCTTCAAAAAAGAAAATTTGAAGAAAATTGCAAAAATGTTACCCCTACCCCTAAGCGTGAAAAAATATGGCAAATTGTAAAAAAATTATTTCGAAAAACTTATGGAGGTACAGCTCTGAAAAGTTGATCGATTGTGCACTCTACCAATCTCCACAATCGATTAGATTTGTGGAAGGATGCCATGTACACTTTTTTCAAAATAATTTTTTTTACAACTCAGATTTTGCCCCATTTTGAGGTTCACGCCATTTTTCTGATGTATCAACCCCTTAAACCCAAAGGTCACACCCATAAAAGTTATTCCAGGAAGAACAGTCAATGCCTTTCATGTTGTGCCCTCAAATATGTAATTATAAAGGGATGATCTGATGATAATAATGACCACCGATGATGAAGAATCTTTCACACCGGGAGATGTAGTATGGGCAAAGCATGGTTGCTTCTGGTATCCAGCTAAAGTCATTTCCCCAACTGATGTACCTGAACATCTGAGAAGTTCTATCCTGAGAAAACTGAAACAAGTATTAGTCAAGTGGTATGGTGAAGAGAACTTTAGTTCTGTACCAGCTCATCACATCAACCACTTATCAGAAAATAAAGTTGATGCAGCCCGTGCCGCTAGATCACACAATATTCAGTTGCGCTATCAACAAGCCATTTCTGATGTCAGGGGTGAATAAAGTGCTATCAGCTATATGCTTCAGTATAAACATTTTAAGATTGTGTAAAGGTAATCAGTTATACATTAACACTTTAAGAACATAATTTCTTTATGAGTTTAGACATCAATAGATTTATTGTCTTGACACCAAACCTGACCGCTATATGTTTACTAAATATATAGGAATACAGGGGCCTCAGTACCAACATCATTTCATTTTCATACATGAGAACAGTGTTTAAGCAGTCTTTATAGTTTCCTTTCTTGATTAAGTTCATCAGGACTGTAATATTCCATTAATTCAGCATTTCTTCTATACAAGTCCAATTGAAACACTTACTGTATGGGACGTTTCAAGAGCTAAGGTCTGCTCTTTTCATCAGCCAGATGATGCACTGATCTGCTTGGGTTGCCAGTTGACTTCTTGTTGGTATTGATTGAAGCAACACTCTCATCACCAGAAATCAATACATCATAAAGGTGGCTTACTTTGAATGTGCCATCAACTCTGTTCATAGATTGGGTGCCCCGCCTCCGGATCCAAATGGATTCCTTGACCCATCTTGTATACTTGTCATTTTCAGTTGTTAGAATTGCGCTATCCTCCCAGCCTATAACATGGTTATTTTGAGCTACGTGCTCAGCTAATGCGGAAGTAATGAATTCGGATTCAGATGCTTTCCTGTTTGCCCTGGTAAATCTGTTTTTCGATGTTTTTTCCACTGATTTTACATGTTCCTGTTTTCTGGTACCAAACGCTCTGCCCGCTTTCTCCAACATACGTAGCTTTACAACCTTGGCATGGAATTTCATATACACAGTCCGTGATTTTATCCCTTTCTCTTTTTTCCTTGGGATGTACCAGAATGTTACGCAGAGTGGTCATGGGCTTCATTGCTGTGGCAATATTATGTTTTTTGAAAATCCGCTGTGCTTTTTCTGACAGACCTTGAACATAAGGGATAACAACAAGTCCTTTATTCCTGTTGGCATCATCTTTCTTTTTCGCTGGTTTAACTTGCTTCTGCTTTTGTTTTATTGCACTTTCCACTTTTTCAAAGGCCCACTGAGGGTAACCACATTTTTGGAGGGCTGTTTGGACGGTCTGTTTTTCAGCCTCTTTGTCACCCTCTTCTGTTACTACCTTGTTCATTCTGTCTAGTAAAGTTCTTATCACACCAAGCTTGTGCTGTAGCGGATGATGGGATTGGAAGTTAAGATACTGGTTGGTGTGTGTCTTTTTCCGGTAAACAAGAAGTTTAATTGAACCGTCTGGTTTTTTCACAATAAGTGTGTCAAGAAATGGAATCCGATTATCTTGCTCTGTCTCATGGGTGAATTTGATACTATTGGTTGGATCTACTTGATTGAGGTGCTGTGTAAGCTTGTCTACCGATCCTTTCTGAATTACTTCCAAAATGTCATCAACATAACGTTTCCATAATTTTGGTCTACAGTCTAGGGGAGAAGTATGGATGGCCTGTTGTTCTAACCACTCCATAAATAAGTTTGACACAATCGGTGAAACCGGGCTTCCCATAGCCGAACCAAATTTTTGTCTGTACATGGTGCCTCTGAAGACAAAATATGTTGTAGTGAGGACAAATTTTAATAATTCTATGATGTCGTCCACTGTCAAAAGACAGAGTTGATGGCACATTCAAATTAAGCCACCTTTATGATGTATTGATTTCTGGTGATGAGAGTGTTGCTTCAATCAATACCAACAAGAAGTCAACTGGCAACCCAAGCAGATCAGTGCATCATCTGGCTGATGAAAAGAGCAGACCTTAGCTCTTGAAACGTCCCATACAGTAAGTGTTTCAATTGGACTTGTATAGAAGAAATGCTGAATTAAAGTCTTTATAGTTTGTTTAACATATTTATAGATTCAAAACAACTTTAACTGAAGTAATAATGCTCTGTAACTTTTTAAAAATACAGTTGTGTTCCAAGTAGACTCCCAGGATTGGTTAACATTTTCATATCATTCTTCGTAAAAACAACATGCGCTTAGAATTTGTTACATATCTTTAAAATGGTGATACCCTGTGTATTAAAAACTTCAGAAATGAACTCAGCACAAAATTCTAGTCCAGAAAACATGTATAATGTTATGATAACATGAACTTCATTTTTCCCCCATTTTGGCAGTAAAACCTGACTCAAACCTCGAACCCTGTCGTAAACAAATCCAATTGATTATTTGGTAAAATGATGTTAAACATACCTAACAATGACGTTTCGTGCTACATCGTAGCACTTTCTCAAATCGACTGACCAATTCTCCCAGTCCTCCTCGTCTGCTTCCTGTCGGGCGTGGCGTTGGTGGCGCTGTTTTAGGTGGTTTTAGGAGTTGGTCATAGATGTGCGGTAGGAAGTGATTTCCTTCATCCCGGTTGAGTGTGTTGGGCCCCCTTTTTAGTATCCAAATCGCTTCTTTTATGTGTCTTCTATTTCTGTTTTGCTCTCTGTCCTTTATGCTCGCGTCATCCCAATTGATCACATGGTTCTCCTCCGCTACATGGTCAGTAATAGCGGGTTTGTTGACCTCACCGGTGACCGAGGCCTTCCTCTGAGCTCTGGTATAAGCCTTAGTTGAGGCTTTTTCCGCTTCGGTTTTGTGTTCTTTAAGCCGCGTACCTAGAACTCTAGAGGTTTCACCTATATAGGTTTTTTCACAGTTGCGGCAGGGGATCTCGTAAACGCATTCGGCGGTTTGTAAGGAATCGCGTTTGTCCTTTGGGTGGACCAGGATGTTTCTTAATGTCTGGTGTGGCTTAAATGATGTTTTCACTCTCACCACCCACTTCAGCATAAACTCAGCGTCATTCGAACCCTTATGGATCGAAAGGATAAAGTCATCACAGAGGAGGAGGACAAAAGAATGGAAGAAAGCAAAATCAAGGAAGCCCTCAAACTTTGTGGGTACCCAGAATGGGCTTTCAAAGACGTGGACAAAAAGAAACCCCCCAAAAAGGAACCGTCACAGTCGACCACTAGAGGTATGGTCGTCCTCCCCTACAAAGAGGGGCTTTACTGAAAGCGTGCTAGGAGGATATTTAATAAGCATGGCATTCAAACATCATTTAAGCCACACCAGACATTAAGAAACATCCTGGTCCACCCAAAGGACAAACGCGATTCCTTACAAACCGCCGAATGCGTTTACGAGATCCCCTGCCGCAACTGTGAAAAAACCTATATAGGTGAAACCTCTAGAGTTCTAGGTACGCGGCTTAAAGAACACAAAACCGAAGCGGAAAAAGCCTCAACTAAGGCTTATACCAGAGCTCAGAGGAAGGCCTCGGTCACCGGTGAGGTCAACAAATCCGCTATTACTGACCATGTAGCGGAGGATAACCATGTGATCAATTGGGATGACGCGAGCATAAAGGACAGAGAGCAAAACAGAAATAGAAGACACATAAAAGAAGCGATTTGGATACGAAAAGGGGGGCCCAACACACTCAACCGGGATGAAGGAAATCACTTCCTACCGCACATCTATGACCAACTCCTAAAACCACCTAAAATAGCGCCACCAACGCCACGCTCCGACAGGAAGCAGACGAGGAGGACTGGGAGAATTGGTCAGTCGATTTGAGAAAGTGCTACGATGTAGCACGAAAACGTCATTGTTAGGTATGTTTAACATCATTTTACCAAATAATCAATTGGATTTGTTTACATGAAATTTTATATATGATATCTACTGACAATCCTGATGAACTTGTTTACGGATTTCATGATGTCGTTTCAGTATGTTACATTGTACTTCAAGTGAAAATGGCCAAATATTAAAATTTGACTTAAATTTAGTTTTATTTCCAGTTAGTCTTCATTTTCAAGGAATAGAATTGAGCCTTATTTGGCAAAATTGGATAATAATATGTTTTTAATCCCTGGAATTGGGAGAAGTACATTTTCGAATTATACCTATTGATGCCCAGGTAAAAATATTGGAATTACATGTGTAAACATTTATGTATAGATCACATGACTGTACACAGTGTTTCTGAAACTTTTAGTTAAAGTCATCATAATAATCTCAAACATTCAGGTTAAGAAGAACTTTAATTTTATTAATTTGATGGATCATGGAAGTTAGTTGTAGTTGTGAAGGGCCGCTTAGACAGCCATCACTCGAAAATAACACTTTTTGAGGGAGGTCCAAGGTCAAGAGTAGAACCAATGAGCAAGTTACTCCATACAATTAAAATGAAAACATACAAAATTGTTCAGGGAATAAATTTCTAGAACACTGATTGTATACAATGGGTTATTTCGAGTTGAATCCATGCACCTCCATGCAGTCAAATGTCATACAGTCATACTGCAAAAGACCTCTGAAAGACATGCAGTCTCTTTAGTCTTTAGACTATGCCATAGTGGATTTTTGGTCCCTTTTTATATATTTTTCATTTTTCACTTTATTTTGCCCGAGCTTGGCATTATTTTGTTAGATCTCAGGATTACTACATATATATTAACCACTGCTTCACGTACATCTGTTATTTTCAATTTTCTATACCACTAGCTCCTAGATGCCACTGCTTTACGAAATTATGTAAGATTTGAGTTTGCTCCCGTTTCGTCTTGGGGAGGGGAGCATGAGGGGGAGCGGTCACTGGCCATTATAGCACTCCAATACATACACCGTTGGTCATGCTATATTACGAGATGGCTCCGATTACTGTTACATTTGTTTAAGTATAACTATTGTCCACAAAAAGCTAACATCCAGTGACCGCTACCCCTCCCCCTCATGCTCCCCTCCCCAAGACGAAACGGGAGAAAACTCAAATCATATAAGTACATACCGAGAGCCCTTTGTTGATAAGTTTCATAGAATTTGTATGAAATATAACTGAGAATAGAAATTTGAAAATTGAGCATTAAAAAGGGCAAAAGGTAATTATGGTTGGTGGAGCTAGCCCTCTCTTGATATTATTTGCACCAGGAAAAAAAGACTATACAAAAAAAAACCAATCGGACTATAGAGTAGTCTACTTTAGTCTTCCACACAGAGAGTATGTATTTCAAATGGGGTTATCTAAATTTGTGAATCCCATTTAAAAATCTACACCCCCTGTACATATGGGAGATAAGGTTGTCATGTAATGCCTTCCAAACGGGGTGTATGGATGTCAACTGGAATAGCCCATATTGGATAAGGGCCAATGATCAGTGAATCGTATCATGTGCAGCTCTATTGCAGAAATAGGGGAAACCCCTGAACCATCTATACACTTGTTTTAGTGCCATTGGCTGCTTTATGCAAAATTCTGTTTGATAAAGTCTTTAAAAACGTTAACATATATTTTGTTTGCTGGGTTCATTGGTAATTTTTACTTCTAAATGATAATACTTCCTGAGCATACTCTCAATAGATCAGTTCCATGCTACATTTTATAACCGAAGAGATCTAAAAATATACAAAACTCACTTTTTCATCAATTTGCATCAAAAAACAACAGAGACTTACATGTACAAGGTTAAAGGTCATAATACATGTATGTTCAATATGTCAACATTATTGCCGACTTGAAAAGTACATGACCCTTTGTAAATGTCATTAGTAAGTTCTTTAAAGGGATACCTGGGACCTGTCTGCTTCTTGCAGGCATCATCAACTGGAGGAGCAACTACCCTGGGCATTTATTGTTTATATACCCCTCATCCCTACAAATCCTAATCCTAATCTATAACCTATTTTATAACATTGTCCTTGAATAAACCCTTCTAAAAACCACAACCTTAAAACACAAGAGTTTGTCAAAGTTTGCCCCCCCAAAAAAAAAAAAAGTCCTGGCTGTGCAAAGTGCAAGATTTCTGAAAAATTTAAAAATCTGAAGAATTTTTTTATATACATCTATATGGATAAACTGGGCATTCGTGATCCACAGCCTCACCCCCCCCCCCCCTAAAAAAAAAGTTGAGATTTTGATATACCACTGGAAATAGAAACATGAAACAGAGGTGAGAAAGAGAAAATAAATATTCAAAGCTAAAACTTATAGCAGAAAATTGATCATCACAACACAAGGCAGCTATTTGAAACTAATCTTGTCTGTCGCACTTGTTAACAAGTGAATTCTGTAAGGGACGCATCATTAGATTCTCGGGGGGAGGGGGGTAGGAAGTTTTTGAAAAAAAACCTTCACCCACTACATGAGCAAAAAAAAACTTTCCCCACCAAAACTATAAAAAAACTTTCCCCACCTAACTATGTATAAATGCAGGAAATTAAAAAAAAATTCGCCACCTTTGGCGGTGAAACTTTTTTTCCCCCTGACCCCAACTTCCTACCCCCCCCTGAAAATCTAATGGTGCATCCCTAATGTGGGTTTTCCACATCTCATTAAAAAAAACATCAACCCACCCATTTTATGTAAACACAATAGGGGATTTCCCACTGGTTGTCATGCATATATATTTACTGCGTCATCCATTATTTTACTGCATCATCCAGAAGCTTCCAGAGTCTACTCTACAGCAGCGCAGACAAAAAGCTATCTTTAGTGGGTATACATGCATGCAGTTATCAATTGCACACTCGTATTTCGCTTGGAAGATTTTGTGCACAACAATTATAATTGTAAGTAGAACAGTTTTGTTCAAATATTTGCAAAAAGTTTTCATGATATATTTCAGACATGCATGTATTTTACATTTTAAATCATCTAAAAATTTTTTTTAATTTAAATTTTTTTTTAAATGGAGACATTACAGAATTTATTTGTTTTTATTAGTAGTATGTATGTGACTGAGTACTACATCTCATTTAATGAACAGTCGGACAGACCTTTAAAGTAGGGTCGGTCGGTCGATCAGGATTTTTTTTTCTAATTTGTTTTTCTGGGAGGCTAAAAAGACCCTAAAATGCAACCATGCAGTAACCACAAACTTTAAAAATTAGGCAAAAATTTCACAATATTTTGGCAAAAATATTTTAGCCAAAATCAATCAATTTTGGCCAAAAACGGATGAATTTACATATTTTTGCCAGAACTAAAAAAAAATCTGCAAAACGCAAAATCTGAGTCGGAGATGCCCATAAAACAGGGGTTTTTTTGCGTTGCCTTTTTTAAAGGGAAACGGTTACAATGGCCACGCGTTTTGAACTCGCCACCCAAAAATGGTGGTTTTGTTACGCTTTTCCAAATCGAGACTCGTTCAAATTGTTATATCTCTGCTTAAACAAAAGGTATTGTAGTGTGTTTGGTGTCATTTTGTAGCTAAATGAGTGACCTAACAGACCTCCAAAGGAGATTTGTTTATCAGCCAAGATAGTGGAGTTATAATTTTTTGAGTTCAGAATGGCCGAGGTGGTTGTTGTGGCGGTGGCGGTTGTGGCGGTGGCGGTATGTACAAAGTCTATGAGAAATATAGATTTTGTGTGTGCACGTTGAATCAACTGATCATATCTTTGCATCCATATGGGAGCTCTTGTGAAAGGTTATTAATTATGCTAATTGTTTTTAATCATTTTGAACTCTTTATGATTGGTTTAGTCTATAAAATACAAACTTTTACGTACAAAACTACCCGTTTTCATATCAGTAGTAAGCAATGCAGATGTCTTCAAAATCTAAAAGTTGCTGTAAATATTTAATTACTTATCCTATCATAGTCAAAGTATACATTTTCTGATAGGAAATTTGATGAGGAATCTATATGGACTTACTTTTTCTGTATGGGTTAGGGGTAAAATGTTTCAGTTCAAAATATGTTGAATTGTAAAAAAATTTGAACATATTTTGGGACACCCTACAGTATTCTGAGATTACCAAACAGCTGTGATTTTTTTTCTTCCCCAGTCAGTAGGATCCCCCTAACTTCTAACCAAATCAATGTTGTTTACTTTCAGTTTATAACTGCAAGTTAAGGCGTGTTTCTATTGGGACCGTTTACCGGTAAAAAGACGGTAAAGGGATTATTTCTGCTCAATAGAAACTGACCTTCCCCGCTATTTACCGGTAAACAGGGCGAAGTTTTACCGTAACGCTTTTCCTTCTTGAGGAAGGAAAATAGCGGGACGCTTACCGAAACGCGTCAATAGAAACTCACTCCGTTCCGATTGAATGCGCATACAGGAAGAAAAGCGGAAGTTGAGTCGTGAAATTGACCTCTGCATCATCAATGAGCTAGCTTGTTATGTATTATACCATGATTATACCATTCCGTTCGCAAAAATTCTTAGGCCTAATCACGCACAAATATTTGACTCACTTGCTATAAATAAAGTAAATGGAAGAAATATTCATAATGCATTATCCCTGCATTATACATATTATGCTAAATATTTAACATGAGTTATGATTTATGACCCCAGTAAAAGCCATGAAATAAAACAACAACAACAACAACAACATCAGCGGATGAATCCAGCTGTGCATGCGAAAAAAAAAATAGAAATCAACTCGGATCCGCGGCGGTGTGTGCTTCAGAAAATTAGAAAGATTTCATGAATTTAATATTATGTTGTTGATGTTAAATTACTATTCGCTAAAAAGAATTAACTGAAATTAAACTGTGAAAGATTAAATTCTAAGACCTATTTTTTTTTTTCGCAACAATACTGAGTACTCACGTCGATATCACTGAGGGGGATTTCCCAATGGCGTAATTTGATGTACGAGAACGAATGAAAACGCTAATAAAAAAAACTTTATTCTTCAGTCTTCTTTTCTCATGTTTGCTACCTCATTTTTAGCCAAACAATTAAGAAAATACTACAATATTAAAATCCACAATGCTTTGCGATTGACCCGGGGATTGACCCCAGTGCACAACCTTTCGTGTGCTTTCGCCGGCAAACTTTCAATTGACGCTGTTCATCGAGTGTTTACCGGTAAACAACGTGCAATGGAAACTGACTGTTATCCGCCTTTCGCCGCTATTTGACGGCGAAGAGTTTTACCGGTAAAATGCAGGGGACTCAATAGAAACACGCTATTAGTAATAAGCAATTGATGCATTAAGTGACCCATTTTTTATTTAGAATTTTTTTATTCCACCCTGTATAACTTCAAGGTCACCCTGTACAATGAGTTGAAATGTGTATATTTGAATTGCTTATGCCTTCAGCTTTCCAAAATGTATACTTTTGCTAGTTTAGGGTTGATAGTTGTGTAGATATTCTAATTTTAAACTTGATTGGTGTAAAAATTCATAATATTTGTGATGTAACGCTAAGGGTGGCGAGTTCAAAACACACGGCCCAATTCAAATTGATTCATGTATAATTTAATTTCCAGTTTTGATTGCTCAATTCTACGTTCCCCCATATTTACAAGGATCCCTTTGCATTAACCATCGCGTATACGCATGCGACATCAAGTGTGTGCATAGGACCTTGTGGAAAATAATACACGCTGGACAGTTAGCAATACGCTTAATTTGTAAAAGGAATTCTGCAAAAAATTACAGGTACGGCACTGTAAGTTTTGTTGGTTTTATTTTGCTCCCAGAAATGTTTTATGTCGGGGGTACCGAGATATACGGTTGGTCAGGTAACCTAGCCTGACTCTGTTTACACAATATAAACGTTTATTTTTAGACAAAATAACTGTTTTTATTTTGCTTTTTTTTGTTGTTGCAATTCCAGTGTCCTGCCTGAGTATACATACGGTACATCTGAATCTGATGTACATATAATATGGCTGGTAGAGAAATTGATAGACATAATGGTGAGTCAAGAAAATTATTTGCCTTTATAAATAATTGAAATTTTCAGCAGAAATTTGTAAATTATAGAAAAGTTCTTGGCAATATTGTGACAGGCCCAGTGGATAGGGGTGGGGCTGTACATCAGCATATGTTTGCCTCGATCCAGCTAAGTATATGCCACATTGCCACAATATTATTATGTTCCATGCAATTGGGGATTTTCCATCAAATAGGGGAATACCCCATTTCCATAAATTACATGATATACATGTACATGATGAGACAGAAGTCTAAATGTTACAAATTTAACAAAAGCAAATATCAGTTTGAGAGCCTATAAAAAATTTTATTGCAAAAATTATTTCAATTTCTCATATAAATAAAACTTTGACATTATCATACCAATACAGGCATGTTGACTGACTGGCAAGACCCTGATGACTTGCATCCAGATCCTGGTGATATGATTGACTTTGACCGTGGACTGTACAATCATGTTGGGGTTGCAGATGGTCAGGGGGGCGTTTACCACTTTGCTGGAGACGGGGGCAAAAAGAAGAACAATGTCAAACATCGCCACGAGAAGATCAGAAAGGTTGCAAATGGAAGCAAAGTGCGTATCAATAATACTGAAGACAATGAAAGGAACCCAAGATCAAGACGTGAAATTCTACGCCAGGCTCAAAAAAGACAGGGTACCGGTGCTGGAACATACAACGTTGTGACCAATAACTGTGAACATAATGCAACTGATATACGGTATGGGGAGCCAGTAAGCTCGCAATCTTCATGGTGGCAAACTTTGGGGTTTCTTGCAGTTGGGGCTGCCGCCGTAGCTACTGTTGCTATTGCAGCAGGTAGCAGTACTAAAGGCAAATCCACCGATGATTCAGACTCAGAGTAGAACTGTTCTCCATTCTGAGAATCTGAGTGCGAGCAAGTCGAGTCCGAGACCTTAAAAAGAATGGGACTTGAGACCAGTCTCAAGCTCACGTCCCGACTCGAAACCTCCAATTCACTGCTATGTAGGAGATAAATATCAAAATCTACACATTACCGTACGGTACTATTAAGTACGGTATGACATAGGAATGAAACTTGCATGAACTACAATATGTTGATTGCTACTCGCATATATTCAAACAAGAAACTATTATTTAGCAGTACTGTAGACTATGCCATGGTCAATTTTTGATAAATAGAATGTTTGTTTGTTTGTTTGTTTAAACGGTCGCTCCGTGTGGAGACACGCTTGGGTCCTGATGGGACCAGGCTCTAACAAAATGCTCAAGCCAGGCTAAAAAGCCTATAGCATGTTATCATGATGGACGCATTTAGTTGCATGATGTTTATTACATTGAAGTATTCAATATAGTTTATATACAAGTGAGTGCTTGTGTTATAAAAAAATAGCCTACAACATACATGTATCTTGGCATATTTATAATGGCTCTCTCCAATACTGAACAATACTGATTTTGGAATCTATCAGTTTATTGATTGTGAAAGCCCGAGTGAAAAATCGACTATGTACTTTGGATTTTGAGCTGGACTTTGCCCCGGGACTTTGTCCCTAACACACACTGTCAATCATACTTGTTTATCAATCCAATTTAACCCCAAGCACTAAGCATGGAAGTAAAAGACACGCTAGACATACGTCCATGCACCAAGTGAGAGTTTAACATTTGCATCAACACAAAGCACCACAAATCCCACAGATAATTGTGTATGATGTACAGTTAGTGGTAAAGGCATATGCCCGGAGGATTTAAACCATTTGATCTGGGCGACCAATCACAATCCAGATCCAGATGCATTACATGTACATCACAAATGGCCAATTTCAGCAGGCCAGAAATACAACAGTCCACTTGGGAAGCTAACAAACAGAGAGAGAGAGAGAGAGTATGGTGAGATCAGATGTGAAAATCTATCAATTGTACACAAATTATTATGCTTTAAAATGTAATGGCCAGATTATGCACAATGGGCAAGTGGACAATGGAGAAGTCTATATAGATTTGATAAGTGCTTTTAATATCTAGAACAATGTACATACCGTAAAAAATAAACTTAAAAGGTTCTTCTGCCCATATATGTAGTTCAGGTTTTTGTTGAATACGTTTTTCATAAATAAGTACATGTATAACTACCACAGTGCCTGCATGTTTTCAATATAATGTATAATTCATGTAATTTAGTCAAGGAAAAACAAATAGTTTGTACGTAACTATGTATGTATTATTGCTCAATCCGGTGTTACAACTTTTGCAGTTCATAATCGGTAAAACAGTCAGATACTACGGTAATTGTTTTGATAATTTTAAAATCTGAAATCAATGTAAATATTTTTATATTAATAACATTTTTGATGAAGAGCTTATATTTTGATAATTATTCATATTTCAGAAATCAAATGTATATATTTTTAAATATCAGGGGCACCTGACTTTTATTATTATCTTATTAAATATGTTCAAAATTAACTTAAATTCATTTGTATGTTTTTACATGTCATATTAAAAATTTACTAAATTTGTTTGTACATCGTATTGTGTGGCAAATTATGGACGTATTATTGCTTTTGTCAGAATTTCATTTTAAGGGTAAAACTAGTCCAACGAGTAGGATTCTTAGTTACCAACTATACTCTATAAATTCTGATCGCTCAAGAAAGATTAACCACAAAAATCCACTAACCGGCGATTCGTCTTTCTTGCGCCACGTGAGATAGTGATCATAGTGTGAAATGTGTGTAGTCTGGTAACTTAGAAAAAAAAGGTCCTACTTGTCGGCCTAGTTAAAACTAAATCAAAGGAGCACTTTATGATCCACAGCCTCATCCTCTCAACTTACTCAGTTGGAAGAAGTTAAAACAAAGATATCTTCCAATTTGTTTTGTGCTGTCGACCAGGGCTCAAATTTCTGGGGGGCCACCAAGGCCATTGCCTGCCCCTTTCCATGGTTTCCATCCGACCCTCTTAAATTTCAAATTGACACTGTTTTCAGGTTTTTCATTTCTCACTAAAAAGAACTAAGCAACCTAGGGATGAGAAATCATTCAAAGCTCTGGAAAATCTTGTAGAAAACACTGTGGACCTCAGTGGTCATTCTGAGGAAGCCATGGCAACATTGTAAAATTGGGGTTTTAAGCAATGGTACATCAATTGGCATACCATTCTAAAAATTAATTACTCAAAAACAATGTCCTAACCCTAACTGTACCCCGTGGTTTTTTAGCTATCGGAAGGAAAAGAAGAAACAAAAAACGATTCCTTGGGTATATGTGACTTGGGCTGATTGTGTCATCGCATCATGTGGAATGAATGCATGCAAAGGGGTTTTAATAGTGTGCTTTAGTAAGACCTGGTTGGGTTAGGGTTTAAAGAGTTTGGAGGAAGATTACAGTGTGCAAATAAATATGTATGGACCTTGACTATGCCTGAAATAGCTGCAATAGGGAACAGGAATAACAGTATAACAAAGCACAGAAGCTGAAGGGAGTATCCCATAAATGTTTTGCGGTACCATAATAGAGCATGAATGTGCCATAGAAAATGTACACAAAATCCCTCACTTCCAACTTTCAATTACTTGCTTAAATCAGAGGAGCTTAGACATTTTTTTGGAAAAATATCACCCCTAAAGTATTGTATCCACAGCTCTCAATATCTCGGCTCTACATGTATGTTTATATTTTGTATACATTTGCTATGGAGCAAGCAGATTTAGCAACTACTTGACAAAGGTCTATGACCGAAAATTCGTGTTTAATTTGCTACGCAAATAAATTTATACAAATGTGGTTTGACACCAAATATTTCTGCTTTTGGACTCTTTTACTTAGATTTAGCAGATACATGTATACTGCAATGCATGATGGGATACTCCTTTCAGCTGCTGTGATAAAAAAGCATAAAATTGATCTTTCCTTAAGGGATCTAAAATGAGCGTTTATTGCGTTTCGACAGTATTTTTTTATGGGACATGAGAGCACCTCAGACCTATCGAATTGCATTCTGAATCTGAAGCATGTCTTTCTGATATCAAATAATTTTCATTTTTGAAAATCACAATATAATACAAATTTTATGACAAATTATAAAAATTTGATATTTTTCAAATTTTGATATATAACAGTTCTCGAAGTAAATTATATAAATCTAATGATATATTCTTAAAGTGTATGTAGCAGGGAGGAAAAAGCCGACGGTCAATTGAAAATTTTGACCTTTCATATTGAAGATATGGATTTTTTCCCAAAAAGACGTAATTTTTTTGGTGTTTTTGGAAAAAAAATCCATATCTTCAATACGAAAGGTCAAAATGTTCAATTGATCGTCGGCTTTTCATCCCACCTACATACACTTTAAGTATAAATCATCAGATGTATAAAGTTTACTTCAAGTACAGTTAAATATCAAAAATATCAATTTTTAATGATTTGCCATAAAATGTGTATTAAATTGGGAATTTCAAAAATCAAAATTATTTGATATCAGAATGACATTCTTCGTATTCAGAATGCAATTCGATATGTCTGATGTGCTCTAATGTCCCAAAATAAATACTGTCCAAACGCTCATACCCCAGCCCTTAAACTATTAGCATATTCTACCTGCAGGTATATATTAGTGCCTGGGTAAAAAGTTGGGAATTTGCATACAAATACAGTGTACCCTGTTTTAAAACTCAAAGTCAAATGATGCAATTCAAAGGCAAACAAACAAAATACTTCTTTTATGCTCAAGGTCTTAATTATTTTGGGAACAAATTATTTCTGGGACACTGGTTGTATACAATAATGTGTGTTGAACTCCTGATCACCACATATTGGATAAGGGCCAATGTTCAAGAATAAAAATAAGTATTACAGCTCTATTGCAGAAATAAGGGAATTCACAGGCCCACTCAATAAACACTTTGCACTTGTTCAACTAGGATATTTAATGCCATTGGCTGCCTTATGCAAAATTCTGTTAAGGCAGAAAGGCAACATTAAGATTTATTTTTTGGAGGTTTGGTAATTTTACTGTACTACTTCTTGAGCAGATGTCAATAGACAGGAACTGCATTTCAGTTCCATGCTACATTTTAGGCAAAATAAAAAAATTAACATGTTTCACGCCCCCTCCCGCTTCCTTTTTTGCGGTTTCTTCAAATATATTTTTATTTTTTGAAATTCAGTTATAACTTTTCAAAAAATATGTCTAGGAAGTTGGAATGCTTTCTATAGCCTTGTTAAGATACAAGAAACATTTTAGGAAGGTTTTGTGATCATTGGGGGGGGGGGTGTAACTCTTAGAACAATATAAAAAAGGGCCTCCTTCTTTTTCCAGGCATTATTGTATGCGCTAAAACAGCTATGGGTATTTACACCAATTTTGCGATAAAAAATAGAAAATAAAAAGCCCCCTCCTCCTCCTTTTTTTCGAAAACCCGGACGTGAAACATGTTTTATTTTTTACTTGGCCTTATACATGCAGGGAGCTAAAAATGTAACTTTTTGACCCAATCTGTGAGCAAATATGAAAAAAACTTACTTGGCCTATGGTCAAATAAGTTCAATTTCAACTTTACAGATCATTTTCAGCCTATTTTACAAGTTGACCTCAAATGACCTATGACCTTTGTAGATAACCTTGAACACCACCAATACATAAAGGTTCCCATAGTGCAGCTACATGTACCCAAGTTTGATATAAAATTGGATGGATTGAGTCCATATTTATTGAAATCGAGAATATTTAGTTTAAAATATTGGACTCAAGATGTAGTCGAGTCCCAATATTTTAAAACTCATGTAGCGAGACCAATAAATACTTGGCATAAAGCATGTCTTTTAATCTTTATTATGTTTTGGATCCAATATTTTCAAACACTTAGATTCTTCAAAACATAATTTGGTTACAATAGGATTTCAACTGCTCATGAGACCAAATTTTAATCAAAAGCCTTGCATAATTGTTGACAGACTGATGGACACACACAGACTGTCAGAGTGACAAACACACAACTTAGGATGCTAAAAAGTATTTTCCTTTGGACAATTCATCTGGTACTGAAAAAAGAAAAGAAATGCAGAGAGAAATCATCATGACTTTTAAAAGGCAGCCTTTTCAAACTGATTGTCATAGTAAACAAATGAATTCTGTATTAAAAATAAAATGTGGATTTTCCCCAGCTGCTCATTTAAATTAAAAAATATTATTGACCCATACAAAACAATGTATTTCACAATTGGGGATTTCCCACTGCTTGTCATCCATTATTTTACTGCACAGCAGTACAAAGCAATCTTAAAGTGAGTATACAGCAATGTTTTAGTGAGATTCGTGCATACAGTGACTGATTACACACACACATCTGTCTTGAAACGCTTGGAATATTCTGTGCACTGTAATTGGAATTGTAAGTAGAACAGTTTTGTTCAAATATTTGTGGCATTGATACTAAACATTTGCTGTGATTTTATGATTTATGTAAACATATATTTTAAATCATGCATTTTTTTACTCATATTTATTTTAAATGAACGTATCCGTAGATATGTGTGACTACTATCTCTCATTTGGTTTTAAGAATATAATGTTCATATTTCTACATACATGTATATAATTTGTTAAAATTCGTAAATTTTGAATCATTTTACAAAAACAAAATATAATAAAACATAATAACTTATTTGCATACATGTACACGAAGCAAGTTCAGAAATACATTGTAGGATCATTAAATTTTATTTCAGATAGAAATGATTGCTAAAAATGTTAAATTGTATGGGCCTATAATCATAATTGTATTTTTTTTCAATCTGTATAATTCTTTCTTTATTGCAGTGACCTGGTCTGAGTCTACATTTGGTGCACATGTACATGTAAAATGGCTAGTAGGGAAATCAGACACCAAGGTGGGTCAATGTTTATTAATAATTGAAGTTTTCAGAAAATAATGCATAAAAATGCACTTAGTGTTATCTACGCCTGTGTATTTTGCCTACATTGTAGAGATGAGATCCAAGCATATGCCCAAACAGTTTTGGATTCCTGGGAGTGGTGTACATGTATGAAGCCAAATGGGGAGAGTCTCTAATAAAAATTCCTTTAAAAAAGGAATGGGGCGCCCAATGGAGCTTTGATGCAATGTACTGCAATGTAACCATTTGGATACTTTTTCTCTAAAAAGACTGTTGACACATAAATATCTAGAATGAGAAAATATGCAAAAACAAGCACATACGGTTCATGTCGAAGGAAGAACAAATTTGAGAGCCCTGAGCAGGGATGAAAGTCCACTTTGGACAAAAAGCCTGTCAGCATGACAATGACAAGAATTACCCTAAAACAGGCTGAAAATAAAAGAAATTGCATAAATTTGGACAACAAAAAAAGCCAGAATTCAGGCAAAAGCTTGAAAACTTACATCCTTACCTGAGGAGGAGGTACGAGCAAATTTGGAATGTGCAGGGATGTGCTGCTGAGAAGTTGAAAGTGGAATCATTCTGTTTATACCAATGTTCCAAGAAATTTGGAACCATGAGCTCTATGATCAATTTTCGGTCAAATTCAATGTAAATTGCCAAAGTTCTTACATACATGTACCACATTTCCCGAGACAATTTTGATATACATTGTAAATTACCCATCTAAACCAAAATTGGTCTAGGGGTCATTGATAACCAAATGGCCAAAAAAATGTGACCCGTGTTGGTACATCCCCGTATGGTCATTTGTACTGAGTACCCCCCTGTTGAAATCCTGGTTGAAAAACAAAATTAATTACATTTAAATTTCTTTTTAAAATTGAAACTTGTCATTTATTTATCATGGATCAATACAGGTGTGCTGACTAGCTGGCGTGACCCTGATGAGTTACATGCAGAGCCCGGTGATATAATTGACTTTGACCGTGGACTGTACAATCACGTTGGGGTTGCAGATGGTCAGGGGGGCGTTTACCACTTTGCTGGAGATGGCGGCAAAAAGAAGCGCAATGTCAAACATCGCCACGGGAGGATCAGCGATGTTGCAAATGGAGGGCAAGTGCGGATCAATAATAACTTGGACAATGCCAGGGACCCAAGGACAAAAAGTGAAATTCTACGCCAGGCTCAAGGAAGACAGGGTACCGGAGCTGGAACGTACAATGTGGTGACAAACAACTGTGAACATAATGCAACTAACATACGGTATGGGGAAGCAGTGAGCCCGCAATCTTCATGGTGGCAAAATTTGGGCTTTTGGGGTACAATTGGGGCTGGCATAGCAGCTATAGTTGGTATTGTACTAGGGAGGAGATGAAGTTCTAAATCTACATACGTGTACACTGCACGTACATACATGAAACTGATTATGGGCTAGCTGCATACATTGCTAAGAGTAAACTAAAATGTGGTAACTTGTGGAATACTTCGAGTAGCAATGTGCGTAGGCTAGCCCATACAAAAACAATTAATTACAGTAAATTAATTACAGTATCCGGTGTTACATCAATCAAGAGACCTGCCATCATGCAGTAAGAGCACTGATACTCTCCAGGCTCGACTATTGTAACACACTCTTCCTTCAGCTCTCTGCAAAAGACATAGGCCGTTTCCAAAGACTTCAGAACTCCGCAGCACGTGTCATCTTTGCTGTTGGTCGTCGAGTCGAAGCTCACCCATTAGTCTCATCTCTCCACTGGCTCAGTATTGATAAACGCATCAGTTTCAAAACTCTTCTGTACTGTATATCTACAAGTCTCTCAACAACCTTGCTCCGAAGTACATCTCCAACAAACTGACTCCTTATATTCCACAATGGACTCTCATATCAAGTAATGACACCACACGTCTCCTGGCTGATAAATCCATCAGTGTCGCCGGTGATCGTCATTTCCCTGTAGCTGGTGTTAAGCACTGGAACTCATTACCATGCAACAGAAATCAGACTTTCGCCATCGGTCACTCTTTTCAAACAGAGACTCAAAACTGATTTATTCTGAACTGTTTTCTTTTTTCATCACTGGTTTACTTCTGTATTTGTTTTTTATTGTAAGCGCAACGATGCTTTCTTTGCGAATTGTGCCCTAAGAACTTTGTACATTGTAGTAGTAGTAGTAGTAAATTACAGTGATTGGCGATCGTGTGGAAGTGACAAGGTCGCCTACTCACCGCGCCAATCACCAATGGGTCAACCATCTTGTTGTTAAGAGTGTTGAGTGTTTACGCTCGTATACGCTCGGAGCACAGCCATGACAGCTCATACCACGGAATAAAAAAATAACTGTGTGGTGCCTTGATGTCCAAGAAAAAGTATATTGTATTCATACATTTTTTACTTTTTTTGGGCACTGAAACACTTGTATTTTGCCCAAATTAATACTATGTTAGTTTACGAATAGTAAGGCCAAAAAAAAAAAAAGGTTTGTCTCAAAGCTCACGAGAAATTTAAAAACAAATGCGAAATGTGATTTTTTTTTTGTTTTTTTTTTTTCCGACTTTTTTCATGGTATTTTTATTTTTATGTCTGATTTTCGCTGATTTTTCTGGAAAAACTATAAAAAAAAAAATTTAAATTTTTTTTTTTTTTTTTTTTAAATAAAAAAAATTTCCGCATATTAATTTGTTTTTTGTCAAATCGTGGGATTTTACAAACGCGCGTGCAAGCTTTGCGACGAACCTTTGGTTTTTTTGGCCTAACAGACTGAAAATAAAATACGACAGAATGAAGAAAAAAGTTTGATGTTATGAATATTGTTCAAGAGCACTTCAATTTAAATGTCAATGAATTCCACTTCAAAATTTCAATCTGAAACTTGCGACAATAGGTGAATAATATTTAGAGAATAAATGATAGGATTTTGTCTTTTGCCTATCCAATATCGTGTCATAATGGATGGGCTGGCCAATATTTTGAGTAGTCGATGCCGGCGCAGCCGGTTCCACTACGATTCTTATTCAGTTTTAATGTAATTTTTGCGAGAAAAACTGCCTTTTTTCAGAAAAAAATAAAGTTACTTTTGTGAGGACATCCCTGTTGTTTTAAATGAACGAAACCATCACGAACATCTAAGCCGCCGAATCGCGTTCTTGGTTCTCGCATGTGTATTACGCGAACGCATTATCGCACAATCATTGAGGAGCAACAAGCGTGCCGCCGTTGCGTGGCGGTGCGCGCCCCTGACTAATATCACTATCAACTATTGTGAGATATTATACACCAGAAAACCAATCAAATAACGTGAATTCTTTACAAGACGCACCCATTGAATAAGAATGTTACATGTGTACATGTTTTAGCAATTCACTTTGTTATCAAGAGTCCATTTCGGTGCCAACTGTTGTTTTTTAAGAACATTTCATTTTGTATAACAGGCGGCAGTTTTATCAATGCACAATTTTATATTTTGTTATATTTCTGTCCATTCTCCACAGCCTCTCCACAGCCATTGTTTATTTCAATTCTTGCATGCATAGCACTCACCTGTAGCATCAAAATAGGCCTGCTCCTGTGTCTGATGATACAATGCAACATCGTAAAAACCTCCATACATGATGACTTCAAACTGGACACAGCCCCTGATTGAATGCTGCCCAACCAATCAGCCTTTATGCATACAGAACCACCATGTAAGGCTGTATGATGGCCTGGGTTACACACTTTCAATGTCAAGTTGCTTATAATTGAGGTCAGGGGTCACTCAATCTCTACTCATCTTCTCTGTATGTAACTGGCTCTAGTCTTCAAATGATTTTCTGTAAATAAGATAAAAATACAGTTCTATTGAATCTATAAGCCCTTTCGCAATTTCGGAAAATTGCAACTGCGCATGCTCAGACATCGTCACACAGTTCTTCAACGAGAGATAAACACGAGGAGGCTGCAGTGCGTTTCCAATGCGGTGAACTGTGCCGTTTGCATAAAAACATCTTGTACTGGAATTATGCCGATTATTTTGTATTTATTTCTTCATGATACATGTACATTGTATTTGATTAAATATATTATTGATATCATGAAGAAATAAAGACAAAATAATTGGCACAATCCCAGTACAAGATGTTTTTATGCAAACGCACAGTTCACCGCATTGGAAATGTACAGTAGCCTCATCGTGTTTATCTCCCAATTTTATCGGCAAATATTACCCATGATGCACCATGATCTGAAATTGCGAATGGGCTTATTAGTCATCAGTATTTCATTTATTGGTAAAAGGTTTATCAACAAAAATAAATGATGGCACAATTAACTTCCGGAATTGAACAACAAACTAAAATAAGAACAAAAGAAATTGCTAAATGAGACACTTGTACATATCCAATACTGTACATGTACGTAGTGCCATGCCATTTGGGATACCAAGCCATCCACATTAACAACCTTGAGAAATTTCAGAAAAGAGCTGCCAGCTGGTTTGTAACCTGTGATTACAGCTACAGACCCTGAGTAGTGTTAGCAGTTGCAGATGCTCCTCGATCTCAAATGGGACACCCTTCAGAAATGTTGCACAATAGCCAGGCTTACTATATCATATGTACAGTTTTCACTCAGGGAACTCACTCATTACATAACCAGCTTCTTTAGCCCACACTTTAGCCCGGCCATTAGTTACAAACTACATGTACCCTGCTGCCTTGCCTTTTCAGTGAAAATCCATGGGAATTATCAACTTGCCCTAAAAAAGTTGCTGTGCCCCTTCAGATCCGCAAGGGCTGTTGCAAGGCTATTTCCCCTTTGTGACGTCAGCCCGACCAAGATAATATTCAAGTGCCAACATGGGGGGGGGAGGATGATTCAGATTGTATGGATCATAAGTTATTAACCCTTGGTAAAATATTGGGGGGATTTGCATTCAAAATCTAGTCGCATTCACCGAAGGATACACAGTGCGTGTGTGTAAAGCAGTGGAAGTTCAGAATTAGCCGGGAGAATTAGTAAACACAGCCGATCACGACAGGCGATTGCATCAAAAATGTTGCTACTAGTACTAGCCTAAAATTACACTTCAGCAAAATTTTAGACTGTCCAAAATAGGCAAATCTTGCTCAAAAAAAGATACAGTCATGACAGTTGACTCATCGAAATAACTTTCATCCATATATTTCAACATAAATAACCTCTGCTCCAGTGCAAAAAATTACATCGCTGTCCGACCGAAAAACGATAGCAACCCAGCTCTAGCATCGAATGCGTATTAACTATCGTGTGCAAATTCGATGCTAGAGTTCTCGAGTAAGCATTTAGCCTATCATGCCTATATTTTATCAGAGAAGATGTAATAAAGAGGAGGTTGATCAAGCTATCATCAAACAAAATATGTGTGAGACCGTTACACTCAAAGTAAATGATGAATCACCCTATTTAGCTGCTTAACAATAGAATACCACAATAGGGTTTGAACCCGGGAATGGGTGTGATACACAAGTTACAGCTAACTGCTTTTAGGGATAGGTCAGTGTGTGCATGTCATCATGCTATACACAGCATGCATGCAGACCCTGTCATCTTGTCAGATTTCAGATAAAATATGACTGAAGTTCTATGGCAAATTATAATTTTTGCTACTTGTTGCCACTTTCAGACTCTATTATTTAAGATAAAGAATGTTATCAATTATCAGAATATCTTTATTAGGTTGGCAGGAAATGACAGGAAAATATATAAAATAAAAAAATAGAAATGATCAACAATCATCACCTCTCTAAAAAAATCCTAAAAATGTCTTCTTTAGAAATTTATATATTTACAAAAAACGTTGGATTTGGGGGGAAATTTTACAGCACTCGATTTCTTTCTTGTATTACCCACATGTGGTATCCCATCCAAGCAGCAGGTCCTTAACACACACGTTTCATACTTTTTAACAAATTCTTTATAGAAACATGGGAAATATTTTCAATTCTGAAGTGAAAATTGGTCAACCATGGGCGGTCACACACATAACATCATAGGATATTTCAAGTGGATGTCTAACTACTTGAGAATAAAGGACTATGAATAGATGCGACAGGATTACCTACGGGATTATCTCAAGGATATAATTCCGTAATCCCGTTGACCCTCCTCTTTTCCTATGCTGGATGGAGTGACATGACACACATGCACAGAAAGTCCCTGTGTGTGTTTGCGATGTCAATTGATTGAACAATACAATGTCAATGACATGCAAGACATTTAATGACAATCAATGTCTTCCAAAACTTTTGAACTCACTCAAAACTTGCAGCTTCAAACACAGGATATGCAAAATTACTTTTAAAATCCGCTAGGTACCAGAGGTGCAGTTGGCGAAATGCAACAAAATGACCCTGCCAAGGCAATTGAAAGATAAAATAAGATAAGAAAGTTTCTCCAACCTTTCAAATGTGCAGCCTCAGCGATTGACCTGCCTCATGTGCCTTGTCCCCTATGTACACTTCTTTATATCCGATAAAAAGTGATCGCCGACTTTTTTTTTAAAGGAACACTGCACAGGTTATAACAAACAAATTTTAAGGGGTGTTACCCCGGGCGGGGTAGTGAGTTATAGGGTGGTAACAAAAAATATACATTTTAAGGGGTGTACCCCCGGGCAGGGTTGTTGAGTTATAGGAAGGAGGGAGCAAAGATTTTTTGGCAGGCCAAAAGGGGGGCATTTTTGACAGGTCAAGCGATTGGCAGGTCGAAAGGGGGGGGGGGGGCAAGTGATCATTTTGGCACAGATAGTTTTTTGTATTAGGCATACACCCTAAAAAAGTGTAAGTAAACATTAGGAACACATTCAAATATGCAACATTTCCTGCTGGCGCATATGATAAGACAATTAATTTATAAGGTTTTAAATTCAGGTTGCCCAAAATCTTACGGTGAAAAGGTGGAAGGGGGGAAAGGTTTTTTGGCACGGCTGGGGGTAAGCTATTTTTGGTAGACCACTTTGAAAATTCACCAAGGTACACATAATCATTGCACAGCCCCTTAGAAAATAGTAGTAGGCAAACATGTTGATTGTATATTGAATTTTACACAAGTTGGTCTTTAAAGCCATATTATAACATTTGCTGTTGAGGACGCCCTCACTGATTTTTAAAATTCATTTTTTACACGATTATATTGTACTTTATTAAACCAATATACCCTGCAAAAATCAAGACTCTAGGTGCTGTAGTTTTATCAAAATCCGAGATTTTGAATAAAGCGCCGGAACCGGCGTCTATTTATTACGATGGAATTATTAGTCGAACGCATGTGATACACGATGTTCATAACACACAGTACGTATACGGCGTGTAGGACGGTGATCTACACAACAAAGGGTCGTACCATAACATGACCGAAGGAGTGGTACGTATTTGGCGACATACGCGCTGGTAGTAAATTCCAATTTTCTTTGCTTTGCCGTAGTTGTTCGGCTCAAAAATAAAAGGGGATATATCTGACAGTACAAACTAACATTTTATGTCAAAGAATTGCTAATCTATTTTGTATGATAATGTTATAATATTGCTTTAAGGTAATTTCTAAAGCTACTACATACCGCGGGGTAAGCTTTATTTCAATAAAATCGGTGGTCTACAACTGAAGATATGGGCAAGTGTGTAAAATAGTGCTAAAATTGGGCCACTTTCATGTCTTTGAGTAAACTTGATTGAGTCATGAAACATCTGGTCGGGTAAAATTTTCCGGGGTATTTTTAAACAATGGGGCATTTGGAGTGGTATTTAAATCCCGAATTAAATTTATAAATTTGAAATACCCCCGGGTAATACCATAATTTATTAATGTCAATTGATGATTGATTACAAACAAAATAAATACGCTATAGTTTAACTGCTGATTTGAAAGAGTTATTGCTGCAAAGTTATTTTGTCAAGTTGAAATAGGCAGCACGGTATATCTAAAAAGTAAAAGCCTCATATCCCTGATTTAAACAAGTTAGGGCTATTTTGAATTCCATTTTCCCCTTAGTTTTAAAAAGAAAAAAACCCAATCGGTTCTTTTTTGATATCTCTCAGTCAACGTGCAATTATATATTCCTGCTCAATTTTTCACTAAAATGACTGGTCGATTTAAGAAATGCCGCCTTTAGACCCCGCTTTAGACCACAGACGTCCCTATCAAAATATTGGGGAATGCGGGGGGGGTCCTATGCCTATGTATTCTACTGCAGCTGCATATCACATTTTCGCCATGACCCCTTCAGTTGTTTTTTTCTGAAGAGCAAGAATCTCGGGCAAAAATTAAGTTGGGGGGGGGGGGAGATCCTCCGGTCAAAGATCAGCCGAGGTGGCAAGTTTTTGGCAGGCTGATGGGTAAGTAGGGCGCGGTGTGAAGCATTTTGCCACGCCGTTAAGTTGGCGCCCCCCCCTCCGCAGGTCTATAACCAGGATTTATCATAGACATTGGGGGGGGGGGCTGATTTTGAAAAAGTGGGCTTTTTTCAAAATTTGGACCTTTTGAACTAGGGGCCGGATTTTGAAAAAGTGGACCTTTTTTGACTAAAAAGATTTTAAAAAAACAATTGTTTCGCTCACTACTCTTGCAAATGTGCAAATGGGACTTTTCGGGTCAAAAAAGGACTTTTTGGGGCATTTTGGGATTTAGGGGCGTCCGCCCCTCCCACAGCCCCCCCTAGTTACGGGCCTAGGAGCCCTCAGCCCCCGGCCTCAGCCCGCCCGGGGGGGTCACTCCCATTGTGGCCTGTACACCATCCGCGATAATCAACTTTAGAAAAGCACCCTAAACAAGGATTTAACCCTCGGCTAAAACGACACCCTAAACAGGGATTTCATTCCTAACATCAAATTTCATACCCTAAATTTCATTTCCGCGTATTTAGAAATTGCAATTTTGCTACCCTTTTTTCCAATTTTTCATGTTTTTGACACCCTAAACGCGGTACGCGCGTATCGTGCCTACCCACGAAAAACGACCCTTTTTACGCGTTTTCATTATCGCGGATGGTGTACAGGGCACAATGGGAGTGACCCCCCCCCCCCCGGGCCTCAGCCCCGTTGTTCCAGGCCCTACATTGTTCATGATCGATCATTCAAAGTAATATTGTGCACCTTTAAAACAAATTGTGGACATCGCTTCCGGGTTGTACCGCAAACGAATGTAAATAAGTGTACTCTGGATGAATGTCAACATTGGCGAATTTCCAGCATTTTGATCGAGGAAAAACTTCAATCATGGACATTGGCGTGTGTGCAGAATGATGTACAATGTACAGTCATGACAGTATGGAGAGAATGAGCAACTTAACCAAACAGTATATGCAGTTAAGTTTGCATTGGATCTTGTGTAAGTGCTGCAAATTTAAAACTGATCTGTACAGTAAGCTTAAAATTTTAACGTAATCAAACCTGCCGAATTCGGCAACAAAACGTTCAAACCTGACTCGTAGCCTATTGTTATTATAATTTATAAGTGGGATTATTTTTTCCTGGATGACATGATCGCCACCAATCTTGTGTCAATAGATTGTGGCCAATTGACTTGTCCATAAATCAATACTCATCATTGTAGACTGCGGAACTCAGTCCTCAATGATAGTCAGTCATTTATCTTTTGGTCGTTATATGACTATCATTTGAGGGACTGAGTTGTTATGATATATCTTCCGAGGTGCAATTTCAGACAATAGCTGGGGATTAGTGGGGCAGAGGTTGTAGATTGAATCCTTTCATGACCACTGAAGCATAGTCAAGTCTGCCAAGGACACTCGGCATGAATTGAAAGACCATGTCAACTCTCGACAAAAGAATGCATGCATGTCAGGTCATACAACACCAATTTGGTGTTTGTTATGACACCAATTTGGTGTTTGTTATGCTCCTCGAAATTAGTACCTTACAGTCTATATGTCTGTAGGCACCCTACTCATTGATCGTCTCTGACAAAAGTTTTCAAGTTTCAAGTACATGTACAAGTATATATACTTGTATATAGTACCGTAACAAGCCTCAAGGAGTAAATAAATAAATACCGTATTTATAAATAAATTAAGGGATCCAAAATGAGCGTTTATTGCGTTTCGACAGTATTTTTTGTGGGACATGAGAGCACCTCAGACCTATCGAATTGCATTATGAATACTGAAGCATGTCTTTCTGATATCAAATAATTTTCATTTTTTAAAATCACAATATAATACAAATTTTATGACAAATTATAAAAATTTGATATTTTTCAAATTTTTGATATATAACAGTCCTCGAGTAAATTATTTAAATCTAATGATATATTCTTAAAGTGTATGTAGCAAGGAGGAAAAGCCGACGGTCAATTGAAAATTTTGACCTTTCATATTGAAGATATGGATTTTTTCCCAAAAGACCTAATTTTTTTTTGGTGTTTTGGGAAAAAAATCCATATCTTCAATACTGAAAGGTCAAAATTTTCAATTGATCGTCGGCTTTTCATCCCACCTACATACACTTTAAGTATAAATCATCAGATTTATAAAGTTTACTTCAAGTACTGTTAAATATCAAAAATATCAATTTTAATGATTTGCCATAAAATGTGTATTAAATTGCGAATTTCAAAAATCAAAATTATTTGATATCAGAATGACATTCTTCATATTCAGAATGCAATTCGATATGTCTGATGTGCTCTATTGTCCCAAAATAAATACTGTCCAAACGTTCATACCCCAGCCCTTAATAAATGAATAAATAAATTAATAAATTCAGTTAGATTTAGATTCAGTTAGATTGAAATGTATACATAAATAAATAAAAATGAATAAGCAAATAAATGAAACAAAGAAAGATTAACATTGTAGAGTACCAGAGCATATATTGATAATAAGAATAAATAATAATGGTAATAAAACTAATATATTGAATACCAAAAATAATCATAAAGAAACCATACAAGCCCCAATTAAAAACAATTTACCGTAAATAAATAAATTATGTATAAATAAATAAACTAACTAAAATAAAGTTACATGCGATGAGTCAGCTGATCATGTCCATCAGAGCTGATTGCACTGCCTGCTGTGTCCTCTTGATCCGATCAATATAACCAATCGCACTTCGTGCTCTATTTTTCTTCCATGATATAACGGTAAATCGTAGAGTCGGCAGTCCTTTAAAACTTCATGTAAGAGCTCACCTCTTGAAGGGATTATCTTACGAAGACTACTTTATTATAATATGAAAGGATGACATTATAATAACAATAGGCTACGAGTCAGGTTTGAACGTTTTGTATTCGGCAGCGTCAACTCAAGTTTTCCATTGCTCGAAAAGTCTAGCCACGAATTTGCTCATCGAAAGCTTCACATTCACCCAATGGGTTTCACCTGACCCCCTCCAACTTTGTTCTAATTTGGTATCTAATTTGGTATTTTAGTTTCCAAACTGAAATTTCAAGTTTAACTTTAATTTTAAAAGAGCTCGATCATGTCGATCAGACTTTACGGATCTCGCGCTGTGGCCCGCCCATTTTTTGAGATTTCTGCAAAATGTGGATGCAGGAATGCAGATTTTACAACGACCATATCTCTGTAACCTAAATGAGCTGAAATTGGTGTATGGAAGGCTTATAAATGTGACAAAGAATCAAAATCGTGTCATTACTTTACTTAGCATGTTAGTTTAAAATAAGAGATGATATAATCTGTTGCCATTTACTTTGACCTTGTTGTGGATCTTGTGACTCTGAAATGAGAACATGTTCAAATTACCTCCAATATGTGACATGATCAAGGGGAATGAGTCGCATGTCGAAAATGAGTTTTACATCCAGGTTTCTAAAAGAGATGTACAGTATAATGTATTTAGAACTTCAGAAACTGAAGACCCCATGTTGATATGACTTTTCTTTGTGAAGTTATAATTACCATGTACATCAATTTTTCAGTTGCTGAAAACAGCTATATAAAACAAAAGAATTTTAACGCAAGTTTCTTTGCAAATTTATATATGTCAAAATCAATATAGCGACATCCGACTTATTTCCCTTGATCGTGTGATGTATGTTTTCTACAAAATTATAGTATAATATGTTTTGTTTTCTACAAGAGCTTCTCTCAAAGTTATAAGCAAAAATGTGATTTCCCATTGAAGCACATACTCACAAGAACTTGAATTTGCGCACAATATTTACGCATTCGATGCTAGAGTACAGTACGTTGCTATCATTTTTGGGTAGGTCAGCGTCAACATTTTTGCAACAGATGTTATTTATTCTGTTAATGTTGAAATTTGGATGAACGTTATGAGTCAACTGAATCTTTTGAGAAAAGATTGCCTATCCTTCCACAAAATTTTAGCAACATTTTTGATACAATCGCCCATTGTGATTGGCTGTGTTTTAGTGTTTACTTTTGAACTTCCATTGCTTTACACAGTGTTACTTCAACGAATCCCAAGTCCTAGATTTTGAATGCAATGGTGAATGTGAATAAAGCTTATCGGTGAGCAAAGTTGTGGCTAGACTTCTCAAGTATTATAAAAGCACACAGTAAAGTGAGTAAACCACAGTACCGTACTGAACTTACCACTTTTAAAGTACCGTATTCATTCCAATAAGCGCCCATGCCCCAATAAGCGCCCACCCAGGGTATTTTCAATTTGCTAAAGGGTATCATTAATGTTTAAGTGACAGACGATTTAGCTGGAGTTCTGCACATCCTGTGTAAACTTGCAATGCATTTTCAACATCAGAAAAGCTACTAGAACGTGTGGGGACCCTTTTATAACATATGTAAATTCGTCTCTAATAAACGCCCCTCATGAAAAATTAGGTAAACCAGGTAAAAAATAAGCGCCCACCCAAAATGACTTTGTTAGCACCCTGGGCGCTTATTGGAATGAATACGGTAGTCAGTATGCAAAGTTCGGTATTACGGTTTACTGTGGCACATTTCAATTGGAAATCACAGTTTTACCTAGCTTTGGGTGCAATGAGCGTGGCGCAATGGTTAGAGTACTTGCCTTTAGTGCATGAGGTCCCGGTTCGATTCTCGGTGGCGATTTGCTGGGATATTGACTTGGAAAAAAAAGTCTAAAATTAATTGGCAACATCTGTAGATTAAATTCAGACTTCCGCTCTCCCCATGGTTCATTTAGAATTGGGTAAATGAATCATGAAAGTACTCCGTCCTTCGGAGGGGACGTTAAGCCGTCGGTCCCGTGTGCAGAGAGTCATACCTGTACATGTATCACGCAGCCAGTTTCAAAAAGAGTAGGGTGTTAACCCCTGACTGTTCCCAAGCTTTCCCGGTGTTCAAATGGACCCCAATGGAAATAAGCTTCAATAGAGGCTTTCTTGGGTTATCCAGGGTTGTCAAAAACCCGAACAAATCAAACAAATCAAACAAAGCAATTTCAGCTTATTTGGTAACACGGTTAGTCGGTTACAGAGATTAAAGTTTTGTTGAGAAATTTTTTCACAGACATCGCAAAATATGGGCTGGCCATAGTGGCAGAAGAGAACCAAAATCACCCTAGATAACAAATTAGAACAAATTTGAAGGAGTTCAGGTGAAACCCACTGGGTGGATTGACATCTGTTGTAAACAAAGTCAATGCTGATTGACCGAAAAACAATAGCATCGAATGCGTAACTATCGTGTGAAGAATTTTTGAGTTACAAGTTTTACCTAAAGTATGTCAAAGCAATATTTTAAGTTTTAATTTTAAATGTAACAGGGGGAATGACAATGACATTATGACTGGGCAACTTGCTTTTGAACAGCAGTGCCATCAAAATACGTATGGGTCACTCCATGTCAAAACATAGTGGGTGAACAACCCCTGTTATTTTGCTAATCCGTTAGGAGGACAGTCATCCTTGTCTGTTTTCAAAAAAGGTAGACAGAAGACCTGTCAAAACTGTTCCTGTTATCCAAACACTCAAGAGGACAGGCTACAATAGAATGATTCACTGCATGAATAGGGGATTAAACAAAGATCTGTGAATTGTTTCCATGCACTTCTTTTGTCCAGTTTGCCATTATAGCCAATAGTGAGCGGGAAGCGCGAGACCGAGCGCTAGGACCGAGCGTTAGGAGTTGGATTGTCATCATGGTACAGTACTGAGTATGTAACCAGTGCTATTCAGGCCCAGAACAAATTTCTTGTCAGTAAGTGAATATTTTGAATTATTTGGACCAGCCAAAAGTCCCCACCCTCTTGCTTTCTTGATTCTGCTCTCCTTTTCATTGGCTCATGGATCCCTAGCCTAGGTACACACATCAAATGTATGGATCTGGATTATTAAAGTCCTTCCAATTGTCAAAAGCCGTTGAAGTTTAATCTCACATATTGGTGTATAAGCCTACATGTAGGTTTTAAGTCACAAGCAGGGTTGCCAAAGATTGCTTGCCTCCTCCCCCTTTCGACCTGCCAAAAAATGCTTGCGCCCCCCCCCCCTCTTTTGGCCTGCAAAATATCTTTGCCCCCTATTCACCACCCCGGATGTACACATTATTATTGCACCATCCCCTAATCCTTTGGCTAGATAGTGGATGGTATGCATTTCTAATGGAAGGGTGCATTCTCTCTTTAGGGCCCATATCTACAGTGCTCAGCTTTCCCCAGTTTGGCTGTTGAATCCCTTATTCAATGGGAACTTTAGCAGTGTGGCTGTAGTAAGCTGCAGCTTGGCTGGGGAAGGCTGTGCACTGGTAATTGGGTATGTGCCCTTGCTGCAGTCAGTAAGCTGCAGCTTGGCTGGGGAAGACTGTGCACTGGTAAATAGGAATGAGCCCTTACTTGAGAGGTCAGATTTCCATATTAGAGACCATATATATGTATATTAGCAAAGAGAGTGCTAAGGAACTCCAGACCATTTGTAGTTGATTTTAATTTGTGGAAAAAGTACCCAAAAATATAAGAAAGAATTTGTCAGTTTTGTTGTGCTTCATTGTAAGTCTGTGGGGACACTCCCCATATGTCAGAAAGACAACTATTGTCACTTTTGCTGATGCTGTGAAGACCATCTCCCAGATGATAATTCAATATTGAGCGCTTATCCATGGATCACCCCCACCCAAAATGGCATAACTTTAGTTACAATTGAAATGGCAGCCATCTTGCATTAATGTATATCAATCTTTTTCTCCCCTTTTCAGGATGTGATATTTTCGTACAACTCATACATATCATAAACATCTCAAAATGGATGCCTTCCTTCAGTCTACTACGTCTCATCCCCAGAATGCATCAGCCACCACCACCACCACATGCCCACATTGTCTTCTCAGCTTGGACTCTACTGAAGCTCTCAGTATCCACCTTCGCATGCATACACCCATTATGCAGGGCTTTCCATGCAGGTACTGTGAGAAAGTCTACTCCACAGAGGAAAGTCTGTTAGGGCATCAAAGTACACATGTGTTGGGAAGTCAAGGAACATGTAGTGCTCAACATGATGCCCCAGGTAGTGACAGATCATTCCAAACAACTGGTGGAGCAATCACTTTCCAGTCTACTGTATCAAATTCTTCAAGTTTTCCATCTTACACAAATCTCACAAGTATGCCAAGTACATATTCTCAACCTGGTGCTGTGTATGGATTGGTGCTATCTCCTACAGTACATGCAGGATTAGATACAAGGTCACAGTTCAAAGATAACATCTCACAGCAGAATGATTCTGCAACATCCTTTCCGTATGGTGTACCAGTGGTATCGGAATCAAAGTATACTTCCCCTAATATAGAGAACAGCTGGGTGCATTCAGATGCTACAGGACAATTTGGTATGAATCAGGTCCAAGACAATATCCTTGAAGCAGAAGTTGTAAAATCAACTCAGTCAGCAGATACTGTGGAAGTAGGTCTACCTAATTCAAGCTCTACCAAAGTGTCTCAAATAGAACAATTCAATGTACATTCATTATCAGAAAGAACTTTTATTTGCCAAAGTGACAATTCAAATTCTGTAGGGCCAACACAAATAGGGGAAGTGTCACAGAGTACAAATGATAGATTGAAATTAGACAATATCGTGAATGAAGAAATGGATGCCAGTGAATCTCCAGTAGATAATGAAGATGTGGAAGTATCAAAGCAAAATGATCAAATTGATGGAGGGAATTCTTTCCATCCAAGTCATTCTACCATAAACAGCGTACAAATTCCAGTAGCCAAACCCACCAATGAAAACTTTCAAAGTGAATTGCAAACCACAAAAGACAGCACTGAAGAAAGTTATACAGAGGATCTGGAAAAGCGCATGCAGCAACATTGGGCTTCTGTTGAAAACATGATTACATCCTCAAGTAGGAGTCAAGGCAACAAAACTGCCCCGACTGAAGAGTCTGTGGATGATGTGGATGCCATTGGTAACACAGTCATCACTGAGAGTGCTGTCAAACAAAGTAGTGTTGATGAAAATATGGAGGAAATTAATAGATGTAATCAAAAGGATGATATCAAGTTAAGTGAAAAAAACTCTGATGTTGATGATGCTAATGTTCAAGACAATGATGCGGAGAAGAATGCTGAGATGAAACAAATGAAGGTTGAAACTGATAATATAAAAGGTACTACTGTTGCTTGTGAACTTGTCGAAGATGAAGAAAAGGAGGTATTAACATGTTCCAAATGTGATCAGCAATTCAAGACACATGGAGGATTAAAACGTCATGATACACGTAAACATACAATACCTACTCTTACCAAGGACACAAGAGGGAAGAAAGAAACCTGCGCTATCTGTAGCATGCATTTCAAAACCAAAGCACAGCTTGTGAGTCACAAGAAAATGCATGATGTGCCTTCAAAAAGACAAACAAGGCGAAGTCTTCGTCGTAAAGTTGCTAAGCAAGCCAAAAGTTACGCAGTCAGTGAGTCGGATTCTGCGTCCGAATCGGAATGGGAATCATCAAGTTCAAAGAGGAAGCATGTATGTGAAGAGTGTAAAAAGACATTTAAAAGTTTAAAAGCTTTAAACACGCATAACATGATGCATAAAAGGCGTGGTCGACCAAAGTCTGCACAAAGGGGCTCTAAAGAGGTTATATCTGAAGAGGAAGATGGGAAAGATTCTCTTTTTTGTAAAGAATGCGACAAAATATTCAAAACACAAAAGGGGTTTTCAAACCATATGAGTAATCATCAAACAAAATTGGAAGAGAGTAACAACGATCCAAATGTCAAGAAGCGTAAGAATGTCGAATGTAATTCATGTAATATGTCATTCCAAACTAAGAAGGACTTCAATCAACATATGAAAACTGATCATAGAGAGGATATGGACAACTCAAGGGAAAGGAGTCATGTCTGCAGTACCTGTGGCAAGGCATTCCTTGAAAAAAGCCATCTGACAGAGCACGAGATGCGGCATGGTGAAGCTTATATGCCGTGTCAAAAATGTGAGAAAAAGTTCAAATGCGAGTCGGATTTACGCAAACACCAACGAGCGCATTCCGATAATAAACCCTTTATCTGTAAAACTTGCGGGAGCTCATTCAAAGCTTCAAGTCATCTTATGGAACATGAGCTACGCCACGGGAGGCTAAATTTGCTTGTCAGTACTGCGATAAGAAATACTATGTGAAGAGAGAGATGATAAAACACGAGAGAGTCCACACAAGTAAGATTTATCAGTGCCCGCACTGTCCAGAAGAGTTCCGCGAGAAGCCAAGCTTGCAAGAACACATTAAAGAGCATGAAGAATCGGGAACAGTCAAGCAGTTTATATGCACTCATTGCAATTTATACTTCTCATCTCAGAAAGGTCTGCTTCATCATTTGAATAATAAACATAGAGAGTTACTGAAGCCAGAAGAGCAGTGGCAGTTCATTTGTGAGGAGTGCCAAAGAGTTTGTGCATCTGAAGATGCACTCAAGAGTCACAAAAAGATCCATCAAGAAGACAGAGTTTTTCCATGCTCAACATGCGAGAAATTTTTCAAATCTTTGCAGCATCTTCAAGAACATGAAAAAAGACACGGTGAACCGACGCTATCATGCTCATTATGCGACTGGAAGTTTGTGCTTGAAGCTGATCTGAAGAAGCATGAAAAACGACACGCAATGACCAAAAGTCTTCCATGCACTGTATGCAAGAAAAAATTTACAACTAATGGCGCCCTCAATGCGCACATCAAACGACATAATCAGTCAGCATCAAGTTTTGTTTGCACACATTGTAAATTAGGGTTTAGGTCAAATTTAGGATTGAAATATCATTTGAATAATAAACACTTTGAACAGCTGCCACCGGGAGAGAGATGGGCTCATCTATGCGATCACTGCAACAATGTATTCCCAACCAAGTCTTCCATGCTACGCCATAAAAAAATGCAAGGCAAGTATGCGTGCCAGATATGCAATCTTACTTTTCGAACTGAAAAAGCTCACAAGCAACATGAACAGATACATCTTGGTGTGCGCAGTCACTGCTGTGGAGTCTGCGGCAAAGGTTTCATGAAATCGCATCATCTTGCCGAGCACATGAAAAGACACGGAGAAGGCAGTCATCAGTGTAAATTGTGCGATAAAAAGTATGTTTTTCTCACAGACTTGCGCAAGCACATGAAACTATCGCATTTCTCGTCAAAGCTCGAACCTTGCGCACAATGCGACAAAAAGTTCCTTAGCGAACGGATGTTACGTCAGCATATCTTGCTTCATCACCAGGCACCTGTGGAAAAGCAACATGTATGCTACGATTGCAACCTGCAATTTTCGGGAAGTAAAGGTCTTATGTCTCATATGAATAACAAACACAGGGAGAAGCTAACAGAAAGGGAAAGATGGAAATTTAAGTGTGACAAGTGCAACAGGTTGTGTCGGTCGGCAAAAGCGTTGGAAGCACATGGACAAGTGCACTCTAACAGCAGACCACACGAATGCACCCAATGCGGTAAGCGATTCAAAGAAGCACGGCATCTGCTAGAGCATAAATTGCGCCATGGACAAGGGCAGCATCCGTGTCCGAAATGCGACAAGAAATACGTCTTTGAAAGAGATTTGGCAAAGCATCTCAGAACTCACAGCGATGTGAAAGAGTTCCAGTGCTCGCAATGCAGCAAAAGTTTCAACACAAATACGGACCTCAACAACCATCTCCTGAGACATGAACAAGCAAAGAAAGATCCGGACATTGACAAGGATAAAACCATACAGTGCAGCCATTGCAGTCTCAGATTTGTTCATAAAAAAGGACTAGATGCTCATGTGAATAATAAACACAGAGATTTACTGAATGAAGATCAAAGATGGCCATTCTGGTGTGAGCAGTGCAAGAAGGCATTCCGTACTAAGGCTGCTATGAAGAAACATGAACCGGAACACCTTGGAAAGAGAAACTTCAAGTGTGGTGTCTGCAAGAAGACTTTTAAGGAGGCCCGTCACCTGTCGGAACATCAGAGGAGGCATGAGAAGCCAACTTTGCAGTGCAAGTTGTGTGATAAGAAGTATGTGCTTGAGAGGGATCTACAGAAACACGAGAGGACACACCAGGAAGATAGACCTTTCAAGTAAGCATAGTCTATATATCTACCTCGAGTCACCGACAAGCTCTTTGAAGTTCAGCGTATGCTGCGTTGGCTTAGCATTGTTTCTTGTGTGTACATATGCGCCACTTTGATCGCGCGCATAAAAGTATGTACACGCACCATGTAACACTAAGCTAACGTAGCACACGCTGAACTTCAAAGCTAATACTAAGTGCTGGTGACTCTAGGTAGATATATAGACTATTAGGTAAGCTGACAATATTATTTATAAGGTTTCCTGCAGTAGAACGGACGCGCCGCATCTATTGTTTTTTATACATGCAGGTCACGACACAATTAGTTGTTATCAGCTAATCTGTTTTATCACCGAAAAGTGTGAGACTGATCAATAAACACCATCGCATCAACTCAATACGAAGCCTACCGCGGTAAGCTTCCAGCACCGATCTATTTACATAGGCCTACCTAAAGTCACTGATTTGAAACTCTTATCTTAAATCATGTGTATATTGTTAATTAACATAAAACTGGTAGGGGAAATGGCCTGGCGGGGTTGAAGCTTTTGGATTATAGCTTTTTAAATGCCGATTGGGATGGGAGCCATTCTGGGCTACCGATTTCTTTATTAAAAATGACCCTGAAAATAGGACTCATTTTAAAATCGCTGGTAAATTGGTAAAAATGGTTTAACCATAGACCCTGGGTATAACCTAGAAAGGTTTTCGATTTCAACACACCAATAAATGAGCCTAATAGTAACATAATTATAACATTCCTCATGGTAATGTTGCATGGGTTATAGAACTGTTTTTATACCGCGAAAACTTCAGATAACTGTCCTGAAAACATCAGTCGCTCGTCGCATGCAATACACGGCATGACGGCAATCCCCTTTTCCGCATTAAAAAATCTGCACAATCGCCTCGTGTTTTCATACACCCCACTACACGCGCGAAAGGGCAATCTTTCCCAGTTTCAAGGGTATTTCTAGAAAGGAGGGTGCAAGCATTCCCTGCATATTTTTTTCTACGATATCAGAATCAGAAGTTATGCTGAAAAGTATAGTCCATATTTATAATAAATCTTCCCAAGAGAGAAAAAATCTGATTTTCATATAATTTTATATGAGCTTAAACTCCTTAAAATGTACTTATTAAAAAATTATTTTAGTATATTTGAAAAACGCTTCGCACAGAGTCGGGTTTTCCCCCTTTACATGATAAATGAAAACATTGGGCGATCTAAAACATGCTTCAAAGTCTTACTTCTTTAATCGAGTCGTATCAATTTCATGTATATGATCAACCAAGCTTCATTAATAAAAATAATTATAGTCCTGAAAACGTTTATGACAATGTACAGTATTTCCTTGTTTCCAGTATTTTTCGACAAATTCAAATTATCCATTTCAGAGGTTGTCATGATCTGATCGCCGATACCCTCCTGATTGAATCGCCTCCCCAATTAACATTGTTTGAGCATTCAATGGTATAATGAGCTAATCTGTTAATTCTGTTTACCACTGAACTGTGTGAATTGTTCTCGATTGACCGGGAACGGGACCGTGTTTACAACTCTATCCTAATTGCGAGATTAAATCAATTACATGGGATTTGGCAGTTCACACATTGGATTTGGCAGCCGTGTTTACAACTCTATCCTAATTGCCAGATTAAATCAATTACATGGGATTTGGCAGTTCACACATCGGATTTGGCAGCCACAAGTCAATAATATTATAATAATCTGCATTGCATTTGCCACTTCGATTATCGTTTTGCCGGCCAGTTCAAATCAAAAACATTTAGCCTACAATCTGCAGTATTTTGGCCAATTCGATTTTCTTTCAATGACATTATTATCTTTGGCCGCAATCGACCGCCCTAATTTTGAAAAAGGGAAAAGGTGTCCCGAAAGGTGTACAAAAGAATACCGACCTTAATTTTTAAAAATCAAGAAACATTTTTCACATTTTTGCATTCTAATTGACCACAAATACGTTTTTATACAACAAAATTTACCGTTTAAAAAAACCCAAAATTTTAGAAAGACTGTACTTTCAATATTATTTCCGTGACAAAATTGCTGCTCAGTGTGTTTGATAACTCGACCTTCGTCAGTTCTCACCTTTATAACTGTAGCTAGCCCGGGGGCACTCGACTTTGGAAGTGACGGGAATCTGCGGACAGCAGTTCGAAACTATATAGGGGTCTTTCGGTGAGAGCCTAAACACCAAAAAAGGTGGTCTTTCGGTGAGAAGGTCCCCAAAAAAGAATCTTTCCGTGAGACTGAGGAAATTCTGACCAAAAAAGGGGGTCATTCAGTGAGACTGGGAACAATTTTTGGTCAAGATATAAAAGTTGCCGATACAAAACTTTCAAAAATTTGAAGAAAAAATAATGAAAAATGGGGTCATCCAGTGAGAGATTATCAGAAATTTTCCCAAAATTTTTGAAAAAGGGGGGTCATTGGGTGAGAAGGAGTTCAGTAAAACAAGAAAGGGGTCATTGGGTTAGAGGGAGTTAAAAAAATGTGACCGCACATCCCGTCACCCATGTTTAGTTTTGTCATGTTTATATAAAATTCGGGAGATGCATGCACATGCCGATATATGTAAATACTGATTATCAGATCTTTATCATTTATAAGGCCCATAAAAATTGAAATTATTATTGAGAAAGTAAATAGATGCAAAATAAATTGGAATTTCAGAGGAAAGGCAAGCATTTTTGGCAGGCTGGGGGAGGTTGATTTTTGGCAAGCCGTTTGGAAATCCCCCCTCGGGCTCATAATTATTATTGTCCAGCCCATAGAAAAGGGAGTAAAGGGACTATCATTTTCTTCGGGGTTGTCACAACTTTTCCAAAAGTTGGCGTCAATAAAATTGTATTGAAACCAGTCTTTTTGTGACTCCCTCCATTAATTTTGGTCATCTTTTCAAAAAAATATGACCCCCCCCCCATATATTTGTGACAATCCGCCCCCCCTCCTTCCGAAGAAAATGACAACCCCATTATTGGCCAGGAACATTGGCGGAAACTATAATTATGAAACAACGTGGCTGCCTATGACCCCGTAATTATTTATTTATAAGCCTGACACTCAACCCCCGGGACCCCAACCCGGCACTCCAATAAGCTGGTCAATTGAGATACAGTATTCATGAATCGAGTACCCCGGGATCGAGTAACATGTTGACAACATCCCATTCATAAAATTATAATAAGGTGAACTTGTTTCCAGCTAGCGCTGTGATTGGTTGTACGTACGTATACCAGACATTGACCACAAAGACCGTCGTCCCGTGTTACCATGGTTACAACTAGATGTCTTGGTATACTAGTCTGGGGTAAAGGGTAAAGCAAAAATCACTATAGCTACCGATACCATCAACAATAGCTGGTTAATATTGTAACAGTAAACAGTTATATTCATCCATTATCACACATTTACACACACTCCCTAGAATCTGTTTATAGTAATATTGACTCATGATTTAAGCCAGCGTAAACAATGAACATTGTTTATTCAATGTGCACTAGTGCAGAGGTCCGTTGTACTGCGGTGTACCGCGACTGGTGCCACTACTATTAGTGACCATTGATTTTATCGGAAAACTCAAGAGGTGCTAATTGCTACTTACAGAAGTGTGAAAAAATGTGATGAGGTACGCCCCATTTGCGGGATCCCGCTAAAAACTGCAGTGCGACTGGGTAGGCTTTATAAATAATATTGTCAGCTTACCTTAGTAGGTGTGAATTCAAGTAACCAAATTTCCAGGGGTGTAACCAGTACAAGAGAGGGACAATATAACCTGAAGAGGGCAGGGAAACAGACTGCCCCCTCAGAAAAATATATATTGTGACAATTGTTTGTGCGGTAAAATCAGACCTCTTTTTGGATCCTCTTTTCCCTCCAACCGGGACAAATTCTCAACGACTGGGGTTTCTCCACCTCGGAAGACATACATGTAGTGTGGTTACACACCAGTTTACCAATTTCATCAAAGTCAAAGATCGAAGCAGCCTCAATGGGTCCAAATCTAAAATTAATATATTTATGACTTGCACCAGGGGGGAGGGGGGGGGGACTTACATGCCTTGAGCAGACAGCAGTGACATTTATTTTGCTCGCAAAGTGTAAAATGTTTTTCTGGATAGTCTTTACAATATATAGTGGGAGTCGGGTTATGTTCCAGGTTTGCAGTATAGGGTGAGGATTAGGGTTTGGAATAAGAAAGCCAATTCAAATGTTTATTTTAAAGCTCTCTTCATTGTGGTATTCTGTACATATTTTCACACTTTTCTCCCTTACTTTCATTCCCTTGCAGATGTCCAAAATGCATCCGTCAGTATCGGTTGAAAAGTGCCCTAGAGACGCACATGAAGCAACATGAACACACTGTGGCCAAATACATCTGTTGGTTCTGTACTCTTGGTTTTATATCCAATAAGTGTTTGCAGGTGAGTGTTTGGTATGGGCAAACAGGTGCCATCAACATTGTATAGATGTAACTTTTCAGGAAATTTCCAGAATTCAGGAAATTGGCCTGTATAAAAAAACAAATTCTGAAAATGTAAAACTAAACAAAAAAACACCTTTTTTAATATTTCCGAAATTGGATGATGATATTTCGTCGCAAAAGATCCAGGGAATAGCCTTTTCGATATTTTTATACATTTGTGGGGAAGGGTATAGGGGGTAAAAGGTAGGAATAAAATGTCTTTTATTCCATGTCGAAATATAATTATTCTGGTGTGGGAAAAATGAATGAGGTACATTGCAAACTTAGTACCAACTTTATTTCTTTGTGGAATAAAAATTAACTTTTTCTGGTATGTAATAAAATCTTTTGTTCTAAAATGAATAAATTTCCCTTATATTAAGGGAAAAGTTAATTTTAAATTTCTGAAATGATTAAGGTTTCTATCAAAGGGAAAAGTCCATTTTTGTTTTCTTAAAGTTGGACTAGACATAAAATAGGCAATTTGTGTGCTACATGTCTTTTTCAATTTCTCAAAAAAAGGGGGGTGAACAGGAAGGTTTATTTTGTATTTCACATCTTTTGGAAAACCCCTTGCTGTCTACCGAAGATAGCAAACAAAATAATAAGCATTAATAATTGGTTACTTCCAATTGTTTGAATTAAAACTGACAAAATGGTCTTTTGATGTGAGGGGAAATGTGTAGCGGTTTGTGTGTGTGGGGGGGGGGGGGGATGTGTGATGCATGACCAAAGAAAGTTTATTTTGATATTTTCTTAACTTTTATATAAAATTTTTTGGAAACCTTTAATTAAGATGTATGCTACAATGTATCTACTCAAGATAGCAAAAAAAGAAATTGAAAAGGCACACTATCTTTTCAAATTTTTAAATGGGCGATGATCAAGAAAGTTCGTTTTGGTATTTTCATACCTTTAATTATCAACCTTTTTTGTGAAAAAAGACCTGCATGCTGTCTACTGAAGATAGTAGAAAAATTAACATAATTTGTTTTCTTTAATTTCGTGAATTAGAACCGGTTGGGGATGCATGGCCTGATGGCCAATAAAAGTTTATTTTGGTATTTTCATACCTTTTATCAAACTTTGAGAAGCTTGCTATCTACTCAAGACAAATAAAGTTTAAAGAATACTTATTTCTCCAAAATATATTATGCCCTATCTGTACGTAAGTTGATCAAAATTCAAGTTGTTCTTTATAAAATAACAACATTTCATGTCACACTGTAAATTCAAGGTCATTCGATATGGTATCCATTTGTACCCCTGAATACCTGTCTTCAAGTGATCGATCTATCACATGCTCGACACAGGATGGAAACCCCTAATTGTTCTCACTCTTTTGGCCACTTGAGTGCACATGGCTTCCTCACATTGTTATTGGGGCCTCCGAATTTTGGCCTGGCCCAGGACCCCCCAAAAGGGAAATCCGGCCCTATGGCTGGCAGGTTCCTATTTGTATTGTACATGTAGTAAGATATTCAAATTTGTGAAGCAACCCAATTTAAACTTAAACACTATAATTAAGGATGTGAAATTTCCATTATAAATGACAAATGATAATAAAAAATTTCAAAACTGCAATTACAAACACAGTAGAACATGGTATCAAATATAACCTACATCTGTTGACTTACTTTGGAATTGAGTTTCACATGTAAATCAAAAAGGTTTGAGCTTTGAAACATTATTTTACTGGAATTTAAACTACTTTTATGCATGATTTTAGCAAACAGGAACATGTTTGAGTGGTTTGACCAAAAGTTACACCCTTTACTGTGAAAATAACCATATTACAAGATGTATGCAAAATACATATATCTATTATGAATAATTCTTATTTATTGGGCAGTGTCGCTACATCATTGTGGATAGGCTGCTTATCTTGATAGGGGTGGGTTATAGTTTCAAATGGTGGTACTAAAAATATTGTGTACAAGTTTCCCAAAGTTTATATTTCATAAAAAAATAACAAAAATGTGCCAGCATCCACTGCCCAAAACATCAGACCTGCCTATGGAGATAATAAACTGGGCTCAAAAAGAAACTTATAATTTGTCACAAGGTCATATCTT